>NW_021133641.1:0-18612 GCF_004193835.3 Ostrinia furnacalis | reverse complement strand
GAAATTTACAACACCTGTGTGGACTTATCTTGATATAATTCTTAAATACTAAACTGATCGCAATATTTTCTCAATTAACTATTTAGACGACGAAATTGCCTAACTATTTATGCCTATAACATATTTGTAGTATTACTGGTTAATGATTGTAACGAGTTGAAAAAGTACTGTTTTTGCGCCAAACGGCGTAAACGCTCTTAAACAGATTTACGTCTGTTAGATGGGCTAATTTATGTTCCTCTTTGATAAAACACAATCAAAGATGAAAGAGCACACGTTAGGTAAATACCTAGATTTCTGATAAATTAATTATAACATCCAGAAAACAGGTATTTTGAGTTAAATAAATACGAGTAGGAAGTATGTCCTTCATATTTTCGAAGAAGTATTTTTAAATTATTGATTGTTTTACCAGTTAGTTTGTTGTTAGTTACCAGTTACCAGACAGTAGGTACACATAAGGCCTGCTTACTATGCGCCAGTTATGGAAGTGCCATGGCCGTT
This sequence comes from Ostrinia furnacalis, assembly GCF_004193835.3. NCBI lineage: Eukaryota > Metazoa > Arthropoda > Insecta > Lepidoptera > Crambidae > Ostrinia > Ostrinia furnacalis. The sequence goes on along the minus strand of NW_021133641.1, from coordinate 18,108 downwards.
TTTTGTGCGCTGTGATATAGTCATATAATTATACAGGGTGTTTCTTGTAAGGTGTCAAGCCGAAGGTAGGTGATAGGTGAGGACTAGACCTATCGATTTCACCCCCATGTATGTTCTACGATTTTTCATACTTTAGAAGTTATCGTTAATTTTGTGATTTTTTCAAATTGTATGACCCAGTAGGCTTTAAATTTTTTTATCTTTTTTTTGGGTCGACTTTTCTCAGATTTCTTTTTTTTGACAGATTCCCTATTAATTGTAGATTTTTGAAAAAAAATGATCAACTTCCTATCTTTGATGCAAGATACAAAATTTTTGCTAGAAACATAAAAAAATATGCTTTTAGCGGAACATCCTAAAATTTTCAACTTAAAAGTTTAAAAAAAAAAAGAAATTCCATAGGTCCAAAATAATTTTAAAAACTGCGCAGTTTTCTGAACTTTCATAATAACACAAAAAAACATGTACTTAATAGGCCATTATTTTCTGTAATCGCTCCACTAAAGTGGTAAGTCGGAAGCACTCCACAATGAAAAAACTGCTTACTTTCAGCAATTTATAAATAAAAATGTCAATGATCCTCGTACACTTTGGAAAAATCTTAAACAAAATATTGTTGACTTCAATAAAAAAAATACAGACTTACCAGATAATATGAATAATCCCAATGACATTAACAAACATTTCCTCGCACTCCCTAGCCATCAAGATAATATTAGCATCTCACAACTAACGTACTTCTGTTTTAATCGCTTTGGTCATAGCAAGTTTAGTTTGAAACCTGTCGATGAAACAACTATATTTAAAATTATTAGGAATATCACAACCAATGCCCAAGGCATAGATGGAATTTCTTTGAATATGGTTCTGTTGACACTTCCGCAGTCACTCAGTGTTATCACTGCTATCGTGAACATGTCGATCAGCACTGGTATTTTTCCTGAAATATGGAAAGAGTCTATAATAAAACCAATCCCTAAGACTAGCCATCCCACCGAATTTAAGGACTTAAGACCGATTAGCATTTTGCCCTTTATGTCCAAAATAGTAGAAAAAGTAGTGTGTCAGCAAATAACAGAATACCTTTCTAACAATAATATTCTACCTCAGAAGCAGTCTGGTTTTAGGAGGGGAAGAAGTACAGCAACAGCACTATTGGATGTAATAGACGATTTACTGGCAGGGCGAGATGTGGGGGAGGGCGCGGTGTTAGTCTTGCTGGATTACTCTCGCGCATTTGACACTATCAATACATCTCTACTTTTGGCTAAACTCATCTACTACGGTTTCGATAATTTAACACTAAAATGGTTTTCAAGTTATTTATTGGGTCGCTCACAAAGGGTAGAGGTANTCGGTAACACTCGGCCATCCTGCGTTGGTCGTGTCCCACGACCGTCATTCTTCTCCAAGTTGATGTTAGAATTCTGAAAACAAACAAAAGAGGAACAGTAGTTCTCTGAAAGAACGAATAATAAAGTTTGTGTATCAACTTATCGCTGTTTTTTTTCACCTTATTATGTTATTACAGCAATTATTTCCAAAAATAGGTTTAATCACACAGATTAATGTTTACTTTGCTTTAAAGAAATTGATCACACAGCCATTCTTGGATCAGATAAATTTAGTCACACAGTACCTAAATGAATGTCTACTTTGTTTTATTTAGGCAGTAGTAGCCATTTTCGGGAAATTTAAGTATAGTCACACAATTAGAATTTGATCACACAGCCCTTCTCAGGAAATATTAGGTAGTCACACAGTATTATATACTTTATAGAATTTGATCACACAGCCATTCTCAGGAAATATTATGTAGTCACACAGCATTATATTATACTTTATAGAATTTGATCACACAGCCATTCTCAGGAAATATAGGTATAGGTAGTCACATAGTATAATATACTTGATAGAATTTGATCACACAGCCATTCTCAGGAAATATTATGTAGTCACACAGTATTATATGCTTTATAGAATTTGATCACACAGCCCTTCTCAGGAAATATAGGTATAGGTAGTCACATAGTATAATATACTTTATAGAATTTGATCACACAGCCATTCTTGGGAAGATAGGTTACTTATTCATTTATTGATGAATAGAATAGAATTTGACCACACAGAAATTCATTTATATTATTATCACACAGTTGATACAGTCTACCCATGACTTAATCAAATAGCTGTCCTTCAAATTGAGTAATTAATTAATTTACTAATACTTTATAGCAGATGTACTCAGTGGTATTATCTACCAGTCAACCGCGCGAATCAGATTACGGATTCTTTCACTTTACGTTTTTATAAGCATTAAAATTGTAGCTTCAAATAATACTTNCCATTCTCAGGAAATGTTAGGTAGTCACACAGTATTATATGCTTTATAGAATTTGATCACACAGCCCTTCTCAGGAAATATAGGTATAAGTAGTCACATAGTATAATATACTTTATAGAATTTGATCACACAGAAATTAATTTATATTATTATCACACAGTTGATACAGTCTACCCATGACTTAATCAAATAGCTGTCCTTCAAATTGAGTAATTAATTAATTTACTAATACTTTATAGCAGATGTACTCAGTGGTATTATCTACCAGTCAACCGCGCGAATCAGATTACGGATTCTTTCACTTTACGTTTTTATAAGCATTAAAATTGTAGCTTCAAATAATACTTAGCAGTCAATTTAGTAGGTTTATATTACACAACAAACCAATAAGTATTCTAAATCTTATTTAACATACGGTTCATAAAAAAATCATCATAATTTAATTTATACAAATCTATGTATGAATAGGTACTAATTTTATGAAATACTGATTGTATATTTTTTAATATCTCCTGTTTATTATAATCTATCTATTTAGTATAGCCTGACCAGGAACATAAAAACCCTGGCATAGAGGCGCGTCAATTGCATTTGATAGTGCAACACTGAGTACAGTCGTACCTGTGTTAAATTAATAGGCTAACTTTATGTATCAGGATTCAGGATTACTAGCCCGTAGTCCTGACTAATTTGATATTTTCATAAATTAACGAAAAAATATTATTATAGGTAACCTGATTTAAATAAATTAAATGAAACCATCAATCGAGCTAGTAGAATTTATTTTATTATTCATCAATAATCAAATTCAGAACTTGAATATTCAACTGCAATGTCTGCTCATGAACGCTTCAAACTCGGTACTTCTTTCCCAATCCCATAAAATTCAACACTTAGAAAGTGACAAAAAATTTTAAAATAGGTAGTTGAAACAAACCACAGCTAATTTTCATAGTGGACTGTACTATACGATAAACATTTCAGTCAATTTGACAACCTTTGTCGGAAACATTATTCAATGAAAATATTGTCCAAACCCTTAGTATTTCTCTTCGACAAATACTTTAACACATTGTGAACCACTTTTCTTTCACGACTATAAAAATATTTTAGCAATTAAATCCATAAAACCAATTGCGCACATTTAAAATAAACTTTGTTTACACTTTGACAGCAATAGACTGACATGCAAGGTGACATGTCAATGAAGTTTTCAGTCACTGTTGCCATTAAAAGAAATTAGTACCATTAGTTTTCCGCAACATGGCGAGGGTTTTTATGTTCCTGGTCAGGCTATACTAGTAAATTTATGAATAGATCACATATAATGCAATTTTCTAATCGCCACTGAGTGTTGCAATAATTTATCAAATTTCTATAATTAAAGAAGTATTATGTAGGCGTTTCAAATTACATTAAAAATAAACATACACACANTACCAGTCAACCGCGAGAATCAGATTACGGATTCTTTCACTTTACGTTTTTATAAGCATTAAAATTGTAGCTTCAAATAATACTTAGCAGTCAATTTAGTAGGTTTATATTACACAACAAACCAATAAGTATTCTAAATCTTATTTAACATACGGTTCATAAAAAATCATCATAATTTAATTTATACAAATCTATGTATGAATAGGTACTAATTTTATGAAATACTGATTGTATATTTTTTTTTAATATCTCCTGTTTATTATAATCTATCTATTTAGTACTAGTAAATTTATGAATAGATCACATATAATGCAATTTTCTAATCGCCACTGAGTGTTGCAATAATTTATCAAATTTCTATAATTAAAGAAGTACTATGTAGGCGTTTCAAATTACATTAAAAATAAACATACACACATACCTACTTTAAGATAAGACAAAGCCTAATCCTAAGAAATGCTTCTTGAAACAATTTAACTTTCTAACAGGTCAATCAAATCATCGCGATCTGCTTCGTGGTCACTACCAGAGGTGTCATCATCAGAAATAGCAGTTTTATATGGCCGAAGAGATTCGCCTGTAACAACTGCACTAAATCGCCTATAACCCTTCATGCCCTTGATGCTAGTTATGGTGTAACGATTTAATAGATTATCGGCTTTACACACTTTATATGGACCTGTATATAATCCATCGAGTTTCCTTGTGACCTTAGCAGTGGTGTCTCTAGATACCCCTCCTTTCCATAAAACAAGCTGCCCAATGTTATACTTTGTACATTTCTTGTGTCTTTTATCAAACCTACTTTTCATTAGGGTCATATTCCTATCAATTCGTAGTTTAGCAGATTCCCTTCTAGCTTCTAAATTTTGCCTCTGGGAGTCAGAGTCTAGAGGTGCGTCTACAGGAAAAGCCGGAAACCGAGTATTCGTGTGACCAAACATGAGATTAAAAGGAGCGATGCCTGTAGTAGAATTGGGAGTGTTGTTAATACCCCAAACAACATCAGCCAATTTATTGTCCCACGTACATTCGCTTTCCGACATAGTATTAAGGCCGTTCAGTAAAGTGCGATTAACCCGTTCCACCTGACCATTCGAGCGGGGACTTGCTATAGCGTTCAATATATGTTTGAATTGCATCTCTTCCGAAAATTGTTTGAAATAGCGACTTGTGAAGGCTTTTCCTCTATCAGTGATTACTCTGGTAGGGTTACCAAATTGAGTGAAAATTTCTTTCATTATCCGAATACTTTCTATAGAGCTACAATTTTTAGCTGCTTTTGCAAATACAAATTTTGTAAAAGAGTCTATGACTACCAAAACATACGTATTTCCTTTACGCGTTTTTACAAATGGGCCTAAATGATCTGCATGCAAAGTATGCATTGGAACGGCTACTTTAGGAATCGGATTTAGCTCTCCTTCCAGTCTGCCATGGTTACCTTTTCCAAACGCACATTGTAGACATGAGTTAATGTACTTCCGAATGAAACGAGTCATTTTGGGAAACCAAAATTGAGACTTAATGGAATTCTCACATTTTTCGAACCCTGGGTGCCCTATTTGATCGTGCATCTTTTGTAATAAACCATATTTAGCCAACTTTGGAATAACGAACCTTTCTCCTGTTAAAGTCTTTCGAAACAATATGCCATCCCTCTCTACGTAATTAGCTCTGATATCTGAACGCACTTCCGGATCACGCAGCTGTGATAAAATACTCTGGGTATTTTCATCCTGCATTTGTAGTGTCATTAACCAATCCGAGTTATCTATCATGAGTACTGAAGGTGAAGCGGGATTCCTACTCAGAGCGTCTACGTGTTGCATATGTTTACCAGGCCTGTATTCTATCTCTAAATCGAAATCTTGGATAGTAAGCCACCAGCGGGCAATACGAGGAATCAGGTCTTTTTTAACTAAGGTAGTTCTGAGAGCAGCGCAATCCGTAACAACTTTAACAGGAATCCCGGTCAGATAAATACGAAACCGCTTGAGAGACTCTACCACCGCGAGCGTCTCAAGTTCGTAGCTGTGATAGTTCTTTTCTTCGCTAGAAGTGACCCTACTAAAATAAGCGATTGGTTTTAGACTCCCGTCTCCCTGATATTGCAAAAGAACCCCACCTAGACCTATCCTACTGGCATCGGTATGAAGCTCAGTTCTGGCATCTTTGTCGTACAGCCCCAAAACTGGTCGTTCCACCAATCTGCTTTTTAATGTCTCGAAAGCGTTTTCTTGGTCGGAACCCCAATGCCATTCAACTCCTTTCTTTGTGAGCTCTGTGAGCGGACGAGCAATCTCAGCAAAGCCTTTGATGAATTTTCGAAAATAAGACGTTAATCCTATAAATTGTCTGATTTCATGAACGTTTCGTGGCCGTTTGTATTCGGCAACACACTTTATTTTAGCAGTTCCGGGTTGTATAGTCCCTGCAGTGATTTCATGGCCTAAATAAGTGGCAGTTGATTTTAGGAAAGAACACTTCTTTAAGTTTAGTTTTAAGTTTGCTTCGTTCAGTAATTGCAAAACTTGTTCTAATAATTTTAACCCCTCTGAGACACTAAGAGTAGGTATCATTACGTCATCTAAATAAAGAGCTATGTCTTTGCAAACTTTAGCTAGAGTCATTTGAATAAGTCGTGAAAAAACAGCAGGTGCATTGGCCAAACCGAACGGCATTTTCAAAAATTCATACTGCCCTGACGGTGTGACAAACGCAGTTTTGTCTACAGACTCTTTACTTATTGGCACCTGATAGTACCCTTGTGCTAGGTCTAGAGCAGTAAAGAAGCATTTCCCTGACAACCGAGTCACCTGGTCTTCGATGTGAGGCAATGGGTAACGGTCCTTAACAGTTCGCGCATTTAGGGCCCTATAATCGACACAAAGCCTGTAATCGCCCCCTTTCTTTTTAACTAGTACGACTGGGCTCGCATACTCTGAGAACGACTCTCTAATTATGCCGGCATCTAACAAGTCCTTGATTTTCTCGTTTACTATCTCATTTTCTTTGTGTGATAATCTGTACGGTTTACAGTAAACCGGCTGATTTGTATTAGTCTGTATATGCATCTCAATCAAGTCTGTACAACCTAGATCCCTAGTATCCCTGGCAAATGAACCGGCGTATCTATTAAGTAACTCTAATAATTGTTTCATTTCAGAGTCATTAAGATCACCTACATCAATATCAGACCGTGTGATTGGAGTTCTATCAGGTTCACCTTGACTGACCATGAAAACATTCGAATTAATTTTATAATCCTCACCCTGTATTAATTCTACCCTGGCTACTAACTTATTTGCTGCCCAAACAATGTCGACATCCCCTACATTAATTACCCTCAGTAACGGCTGTTTTGATTCAATAATAGTTTCCGGAATGAAATAAGACATATTCCCCAATTCAAAATAGACTGGATGTGTAAGAAACGTATGCTCCTGCTTATCACTATTTAAACAGTCTATATAGATCTCAACAAATGCGTAACTGTGTTTAGGAATTGTGATTTCATGTTTTAGATAAACTGGAAATTTAGTACGAAGTTCATCTTCATTTGGTTGAAAAGCCGATAATACATCCATGATGTTGTCAGAAGGAACAAAATTCGCAGAGGTGGCTGTAGTAACTAAGCTAACGTTTTCCTGGTTTATCATTGTCTGCCCAATAATCAAATCTATCTCGGCCATACTACAATTCGTTAATTCCGTATCACCCTTTAATACCATACCATCAATTAACACCGCAATTTCACATTTTCCTAATGATTGAATACAACCGCCTCCAAATCCTTTCATCACTGTAGTTGACGGATGAATTTCGAGTTTTAAGTTTTTTTGCCATATTAATTGTGAGAATGTTAAGTTTACTGCCCGTGTCAATATAAGCAATCATTTGTAACCCATTAACCATCACATTTCGCTTATAAATATCTAAATAAATATCATAAGTAATATGTAAAATATTATGCACCTGTTGTGTTTGTGGACGCGAAGAGCTCGTAGCATACCAGCACGCTGCCGTCGTATGTCCCGGACGGCGGCAGGTCTCGCAGCGCGGAGGTAGTCTGCAGTCCCGCGCCTCGTGCCCGACGCGTCGACACACGAAGCATACCCTCGGCACCAGTTGTGTTGATGTTCCAGTACTTCCGGTAGACGAATTTGCGTTGCCTCTTTTCCATGTAGACTTGCGCGATGTAGAAGCTGCATCCACTCTCTTGAAGTTTTCGAGCGACGATAAATATCCAAAATAGAGTTGCTCTGGCGTTTCACACTTATAAGCCTTTGCGTTGTTTCGAAGTTCTGCCGGTAATCCTCGAATGATGCACGAAATTGCATCGCTTCCTCCAATTTTGCACTTCCTAAGCAATGACAATTTTTCATGATAATATTTTGTCATTGATTCACTATCTTCTTTTGATCTTGCTAACATTTGTTCAAGCTTATCCACGAAATCTGTAGATCGAGGAAACGCTGTTTGCAGGGCGGTTTTCCACTGGTCCCAAGTGAGGTTATAATCTTCCAAATCTTCATACCAGTCCCTCGCTGACCCTCGCAGGCGTAGTTGCATAATAAACTGTCGATCCTTGTTATTCCATTCATAGATATCACCAAGCTGGTCGATTTTATGCAACCATCCAATCACATTATTGTTTTGATCTTCCGGGCGGTATTTTGGTATCAATTCGGCATCCGTGGGTGTGACACGGCGTTTTTTGTCCGATGTCCGGTTGGTTTCGTCTTGATCCGGTAGAAGAAAAAAATCGGAATTTTCTTGATGTTTTTGACTGCATATTTCTCCTTCATCTTCAGTGGTCGTGGATTCGGAGTCACTGTGTCTTCTTTTTCGTCCTCCCAGACCGCTAATGTACGGACCAGACATTTTGACCCGCATATCCCACTTCTGACGNTGGAACCAGCTCCAAAAGACAACATCTTCGCCCACACGGAGTGGCTCATGGGACGTGCGGGCGAAGATGGGATGGTAACACTTGACCAGCTGGCAATAAGCGAGCTGGTCAGCGCGATCGACAAGTGCCTGCCAAAAGATCTGGACTTGTCCACCTTGTCCGAGTCTCAAAAGCCTGTGCCGTTTGTCGACCTTACCGACAGCGACTCGGACTTTTACGAGCCGATCTCTCCACCAGAGGTTGGCGCGTCAAATAGTTCGAGTTGCCTGCAGTATGATTGGCAAACGGAACCAATTGATCCCAAGCAATCTTTGCAAAGATTGTTTGATGTACATAGTAAATTTTAANGGTTTCGTCTTGATCCGGTAGAAGAAAAAAATCGGAATTTTCTTGATGTTTTTGACTGCATATTTCTCCTTCATCTTCAGTGGTCGTGGATTCGGAGTCACTGTGTCTTCTTTTTCGTTCTCCCAGACCGCTAATGTACGGACCAGACATTTTGACCCGCAGATCCCACTTCTGACGTGTAAACAGAGGTCAGGGTGGAAATATTTACGCAGAATTAATGACCAGTCTTTATTCGGGCAGAGTTACCCCTTACAATTAGCAACAGAGAAATGTGTCGACTCACACCGTACACTCCATTAAATACACAATTACCCCCTCTCCACAGTGTCAACTTCACGGTTTCGAAAACATAACAACAACTATTAATTTTCATTAAATCACATTTAACATATTAAGCTGACCTAAATAGACAAATATTAAATTAAAACAGTTTAATTAAGATTCATATGATCAAATCAATTTGTAAGGCATTATTTAATTATTTCAGACAATTAGCGGAAGTTGGCAGAAGTGCTGTAGGCGGGGCGTGATGTTCCTCCGGAAGTGATCGGTAACAAATGCTAAATATCCAACGCACATGGTGCATTCGAAATCGCACCTTACTACTACGCTCACAAGAGTGCAATTTTTTTGTATTCAGAATTGACCTACCTCACAGCTCAAGCGTCAGGGTTGTATAAGCAAAGTAAAATAAATAAAAACTTAATTTTAATAAACATTTACCTATTGTATTTACGATTGGTAAACTTTAATCTAGTGGTGTTTGTATAATCGTACCATCTATAAATTCGAAATTGGACAAACAGTTTTAAAAGGTGTAGTGTCGCAAAATACACACGGTGAAGTAAAGTTAATGTTTTTATTAGCTAAAATTTTTTTTTGCTACAGTTTTTTGTCATGAATATTTCAAAATTATTTAAAAAGTGTAGATTTTTTTAATTATTTAAATTGCTACAATTAATTATTTTTCAACAGTGCTGTTGGAACAATAAAACTTGATTGCGACGATGATCGACCGAGCGTGTATAGAAATACGCGTGTGTTCACAGGCGCGTGGCGGCCCTGACTGATTTGCAACTTGAAGTTGTCGCGCGCTGTAGGTAATTATCTCGGCCGCCATAGGCGAGTAACGGAGGTCTGTCAAGAGAGCCNTCGGTAACATTTACTAAGAAATATTAGTGACTTATAAAGAAAACTTATCAACGCCCACTGCTGGATATCTCATAAATCGTGCTTATGAGTAATGGTAAGGACGTCCTCCAAAAGCTCATTATCCTTCTAAGGTTATGAATTTACACATGTCAGAAAAAGAGGTTTATACGAGCTGAGCTCATGAAAATAGAGGACTGTTTGTCGATTTAACGAATAAATTCCCAGAGTAGCTTTTACAATACTTTTACGTTATATTACTATTACTTTTTATCTAGTCAAATACCTACATAGTTAGACTGGATGGTACTGGTGCCACTAAAGTGCAGCTATTAATGACATAGTAACCGATATATACGCAAGTAAAGCCGCAGGAAAAAGCTAGAGGTACCCATTATTTGGCGAAAGAAACGAGAAACAATTGTATCTTAAGTGGAAAAAAGAACGTCCTTTGTAAGTTACTCGTCTGTTCATTCTTTCGTTATTTTGATATTTTCTGCCTCAATTGAACGCTGAAATTGACTGAAAACATCACATTTTACAACGAACGAAGAATGGGCGAACTGTCGACATTTTTTCTGAAGACTGCCAGATATTTTTCCAATCTCAGAATATTTCGTCTGAGATCGACATTCCTATTGTGATAAAAATATCTACGATGAAATTGGAGTATGTATCGTGATACTTTTATGTGATAAGGTATTATCAGTAAACGCTACAGTGCTTTTACACCTTTCAAGAAATGAAATAAAGTCAAAATCATTTTCAAGCTCTTGTAAGGGTTTCATTTTGCGTTGTGGGAACGAAAAAACACATTAGGCTGCTTTTCATCACAATCGTGACCTTTCTAAAAATACGGGCGATTCATTGACCACCACTAATAGACATATAATAGCCGACTGTAGAAATGTTTAGTTTAGACATAGGTTTCAATGTGTAATAATATATTCCATTTTCAACCATAATCAGTAAATCACATAGGTAATCGATGTAAGAGAACATTGTTATGCGATGCTTATTGTAATTGTCAACATCTTGTCCTAAAAAGCACTAAAAACAGGTTAAAATGGTCCATCTTGACCCCTTCATAGAGGTTCACTCATCATTCCACTAAGACCCTGTTAAGGGCATAAATATCAACGCGGAACATAGGTCCAAGTATCTTACACAATAGGTCGGTGAAACGAGTCATGTCAATAGTACGGCATGTCCAGTGTCCACGGTCTAAAAATGACGTCCATATCAAAGACCTTATTATGCTTTATGTGGACAGTGAATTTATGGGCATGAGTCACAGTGCAGTGGAATAAGTAGTAGGTTTTCTCTCTGCGACAATACCATCATGTAAACGCGATTATATTAATGCTTATACTGTCGGCCGTTTGGTGTAGTGGTTCGGAACGGACTACTATGCCGAGAGGTCCCAGAATCTAGAATCCGAATTCGGAGGAATCGAACATTCCCGGTCGGACAGAAATTGAAATGATTAATTTTAATTTCTGTGACGGGTCTGGGTGTTAATATGTATAATAATATGTATGTATTTACAAAAAAAGTATTTAAGTAGTACCCATAGTACAAGCTTTGCTTAGTTTGGGACTAGAAGCGTAGTGTAAAATGTCTAAGGATATTTAAATTTATTTTTATTTTATAAGTTAATAGCGGTACGAAAAGAAACAAGCAAGAGAAGTTAGACGCTTGTAGAGGCTGATTTAATCTGACTAGTACATTCATCTTTTAACTCTTATTGACGTTATGGACTTGATTTGATTGGTCCAATAAACACTCAAATGATAAAAATAGTAAATATTTTAATTTATTAAGGTTACTAGTTTTTAAGTTCCTAGTATCGCAAATAGGTACCGTTCTTTTCCATGCTTCATGATCTAGACTTACTGCTTAGCCCTATACTAGAGCCTCAGGCGCAACTCAGTAATGCCCGGCCTTTGTCAACAAGGGATAAGTTATAGTAAACAAGAGCCAAGTGTTGTGGCCCAGTTCTGTTGTTATAGTATAATATTTCATTTTAACGAATATTTTGGTCCAGTGTACTTAAGAGCGGAAAATTTTGGCGTGGTAGTATACAAAAAATTGTTTATAAATAATTGTTTTGAAGGATAAGAGTAGGCGTGGAGTAGGTGTCCTTTATCACTTCAAATACGTACGTCATTTGACATTTACGCGCCATTATAAAATATGAAAACGCACTTGCCTACTACATGGAAACTCTGAAGAAAAACAAATTTAGAAAGCTATTTTCATTTCAGATCCGATCGGAGGCCATTTATATTTTGTCTATCTGTGGATTCAATCTAGAAAGTAATAAGTAATGCTGATGATTTGTGCAAAACTGTAGCTGTAAAAAGCGGGACATAAAATGGTAATAAAGCAAAATACTTTCCGCTTAATGATGATAATCTTTAGCGACGATTACAGCGTTCTTGAACATAAAGACCTCTTTGCGTCTCAGCCTCTGCGTTGTAATAAATGAGTGGAACAGAACGAAGTTTAGGCTGAGAAAAACAGGCTATACAGAGCTTACGTTAAGCTTTGGAGGGTAGAATTATTTAAGCTGGTCTGTTATTTATGGCTGAACAAGAAACTGTGGGATTAAAGAAAGATGTAGCATCAGAGCATCAGGTGATTGCTTTCACGTAGTGAGGTAACAGAAAAGTGGGCAAAACATCTCAGGGGTATACTTATGTGCTATATTTTTACTAGAAACCTTTTTTTTGGCATATTTGATTTCCAACTCGCACATGATCTATGCGAATGAATGAGAATTCTAATGTCAATTGTTTCGATTTCGATTTGGTTATTGCGAATTCAAATGCTACGAAAATATGTTATCTTTTCAATATCTATGAGTATCATCACACATTAAATGCGCAATGACTGAGTATGATAGTCAATAACTGTAATTTATTTATTTATTTATTTACACTTTTGCACATACATTTGTAATCATTGTAAGTGCTATTATATTTTAATTGCTTAAGACTGGGTTGCACCATCTTACTTTAACTTTGACAAACGTCAAAAAAATGTCAAACTCTATACAAAAAACACCGGTTATTATCAAAGTTACGGTCAAAGTTAGGTGGTGAAACTCAGCCCAAGTGGTCGTTTGTTATGTGTATAATTTTTGTCTATTTATAATAATTATAAATAGATTTACCTAGGGTTATTGCTATAGTAATTAGCTCTATACATAGTTATTGGCATATTGGATTGTTAATAAGTAAGAGACATAAATATTTACTACATTGGACTGCGTATTGCTCAGAAAAAATATTTGTCTCTTTTCCTCTCTTAATAAATTCCATTAGGCTTGTTTCTTTTCATTTTAAGCAAGTTGGCCAATAACTATGTATGGGCTAATGTAACTATGTACCTTAAATATTAAGGCAAAGATGATCAATCATATTCATACGATTTGTATTGAAATCAAAAACCCATTAGGTATTCAGTGTTAACTTATTCATAGGTCTAAAGATAATAGAATTTGATTTGAGAAAGTGACAAAGATTTATGATGTATAAGTAAGCATTATCCTGTCATATGAAGAAAAATAGACTCTTTTCTTGCTAACACATTTAAACGACCTACAATAAAGGTAATAATCATAGCGGCTATAACAAATATTTCTGATTCATAATGAACGAAAAAGACAGTAAACACACGAGAACTCAGCGATAAGGACTGAATCTCATAAATAATTCACATAAAATACATCTTCTACTGAAAGCAAGATTCAGAATAACGACTTCCAAGAAGTAACTTCTGAAACCGAATACCAATTTTCCATAAAATTTTAAACTTAAACTAGAGGTACAGTAAACAAAACAACTATTTTACACAGTTATTAAGAAAATGTACGTCACTTACCTCTATAATTGCCAATATAATCATTAAAAGAGGTCAATAAAAAGTTCACATTCGAAAAAAAGCCTTTAAAAACGAATTTAAATGTCACATCACAACACCGGCCGGCGAGAAATGGTGAGCAGTTCAAATGTTTGATCAAACGTTCGCACTGCATAACCAACGAGGTTGCCTCGGCACAACGTATGCCACTCGATTGCTACTTCAATTTTCCCAGTAGCATTTTTCGGCGGTGTTTCGGGCGGGTATTCGTAGCGCCGTAGACGACCGTAGCGCGCGACACCCGTAGCGGCACTGGCTCGTAGCTACGGCGTGAGTCTATCAGTACTTTTCATGGCGGCTTATCGGAAGGTTTTTTTATAAACTTCTGCATTTTGATTGAAATGATAAACGATAGAACGGGTTCGCATTGACAATAATACGTAGTAACATCACCGTTATTACACCTCATATTTCACGACAAAATGATCACACAAATGGGTTTCTGTAACTCACCCATTGGAAATATCTGACATGACACAAACGATTACGAATTCAACCCAGTCGCCTATTTTTAGCTTTGACATGAATAGAATAGTCCGTTATTACATCTAATAGGCGCACACCGTTGATTTTTAGTTGGCCGATAGTTGTGCCCGATTTTAAATTGTATGAAGAATCGGCCAAATCAAATCGGCGTAGTGTGCGCACTCCCATACATGCCCATACTGACCAACAGCCCGACTAAACTATCGGCCGACGAAAAATCAACGGTGTGCGCCTACTCTAATAGGCTACTAAATATTAATCCGTTTGCGATGTCTTTTGCGTCGTTTGAATGTTAGTTGTCAGTTCTAGGGATAGCAGATGTATAATAGAAACTTATTTTTTGTTCATGGTAATAATTCAGTTAGCGTTTACTTACAATATGATAAAGTGGTGTACATTATCGGCTTCTAACTGATGCCCGCGCCCACGGCTGAAGGCTCAAGACAATTGGTTTTTATTGCCTCTTCAAGATAGCGACGTTTGATCCTATTACACTGCGTTTTAACTACAGCTGTGCTATGAGCTAAATGGTAATTTAGAATAGAGGAAACTAGCAATTACTGGTAATATTAATTGCTAAATGGGCCATATTATGCCCGTGGCGTATAACTTTTGGAAGTTGAAATGCTATCAGTGGAAAAGACCAGGTGCTATTCGAGCAGGTGCTATTTGGGTGGGTGCTCAAAGAGGAATACGTCGAAATGAAGCATTCACCGGTTTATGTCTCGTTTCACACTCCTGTGGAGATATCTAAAACGCTTTACGTCTCTTTACACCTACGCTATGGTAAAATTACTGTGTAGGCATTATTGGACTTATAGGTACATGCTAGTTAATCATTTGATGTGTTAGTGTTTAACACGGATCCTTTGACAGTTTGGTATTTTAATTTAATAATTTGTGTAATTTTTTGACTTATAATTTTATTGTAACCGATGTGGTGACTAAACTTATTATGTTGCTCATTAAATAAATAAATAAATTTGACAAATAGATTCCATGCTGTTTTAAGCCTCGAATACACTGGGGGACTAAATTCACCCAACGTGCTTAGAGCCATACATTCTTGTTATAGCTTGGATATGAATACCTTATAATTAGGCTGAGTTGCACCACCCTTTAAGTTTTTACATAAATATTTTTACTATTGTGGGTAGTNAAATGTCTCTCAATCCGTGTTTATTTATTTTAGTTGAAATGGAACGCAAAAATCTAAAATCTTATTTTTCTCTCGATTTTACCAAAAAATAATACTTAACGGAGAAAGTAAAGTCTTAAATTGTATTCGATGATCAAAAATATTTTATTTAATGTTGACCGATATTTGACCAATATTTTGAATACCTGCACAGACAGACATTTACATTTAGGTAGGTACTCGTACACACACTTAAAAACTGTTTAGAAGCTCACTTAGACACACGAATATCGTCAGCCTAACTTTCAAACTGCTCAGGTATGTCCCTTTTTGCAAACTTTACAGTAGGAAATAACTGTTTATTTTTCATAGTTATGGTACTAATTAAAGTATAATGATGTCTAATTGAAATATAATCATTCATCGCAATTTTTTTCGATCTGCGTAAATTAAAATCGAGTTAACATTCCCGTAGGCAGTTATGTTAGAATTGGCAGCGCTTCGCATCTGTATTCTGAGCGCACTTTGGTATCGGGCAGAAGCGCGGGCGCGCGGCGCGTTGTCTCGCTCTAATGCTCAAGGTCGTTCGGCCATGTAATCGCCTTAAAGTAGACGCAATACACTCTTATCATGTTTTTAAAAATACAGCGGACAGTGGATGCAATAAAATTATTATCAAAAACGCAACGCGCGCGACACTCGCGACGGATGGACTGCGAGGTTCGCTTAGAGCTCGTGTAAAGCGTGCGTCTGTGTGCGTGAGTCTGATTTCGAGCGTTTGTATGAAGCTTCCGTACTGTTTGATTTATCTACTGTGCGATAACTCCGCCAATTATGAACCGATTT
Organism: Ostrinia furnacalis; assembly: GCF_004193835.3. NCBI lineage: Eukaryota > Metazoa > Arthropoda > Insecta > Lepidoptera > Crambidae > Ostrinia > Ostrinia furnacalis. The sequence goes on along the minus strand of NW_021133641.1, from coordinate 1,518 downwards.
GAACAAATCTTTTTTCAGCGTATAGGTAATACCTCAAGGGTGGTCCCATTTAAATTTAATAATAAAAAAAACAACCCCCAAGGGTGGAAAATTGGGGATGAACTATTTTATACGCAATATCTCCGCCGATTATAAACCAATTTGAACGATTATTTTTTTGTTGAATAGGTATTATCAAAAGGGTGGTTTCATGCGAATTTGAAGAAAATATTTCACCTCCAAGGGTGGAAAATTGGGGATGAACTTTCTTATACGCAATATCTCCGCCGATTATGAACCAATTTGAACGATTATTTTTTTGTTGAATAGGTATTATCAAAAGGGTGGTTTCATGCGAATTTGAAGAAAAACTGGTCATAGTAGGTACAACTCCTTAATGCTTAGGAGTTGTAGGATAATTCTTTAAATATTATAGGTACAAATAGACCAACAGTAGCATTCTTTCATGTTTTTAAGGTGGGCTGACGGTTTAAGGTCTTTTTAGGTTTCCTATTATGGTAACCTGTATTTTGTAGGGAATATTATTTTACACTAGACATTAAGAATATGGTCTCAATGTAATGTCTAACTTCAGTGGTAACATTAAGGTAATAATTAGTTAACTAAAAAGCAAGAAATAAGTAAAATTTTATAAAAAAAAACCGACTCCAAAAAACCTAAAGTAAAGGTTTACATGTTTCATAATCTTGGCACCGACTCCAGAAGTATCAATCATGGTATACCTACATAAATATTAATAATTCGTCCTAATAAATAAGTAGGTAATTAGTAATTATTTTTCTACTTTTTAGTGTAGGTTTTTTGGAGTCGGTTTTTTTTTTATAAAATTTTATTTTGAGTGTTTTTATTACTAACTAGCGGCCGCCCGCGACTTCGTACGCGTGGATCCCGTTTTACCCCCTTCATCTATCTTACGCGGTTTAGATTTTTTCATACAAATGTTTTTTCCCGCTAACTCCCGTTCCCGTTGGAATTTCGCAATATCCTGTTGTAACTAAGCTTTAAGTTTACTAAGGGACCTGCATGCCAAATTTCAAGCGTCTAACTTAAGCGGTTTAGATTTTTCCTTAGATTAATTAATGATTAATACCAAATCAAAGTTTAGTGACTGGGCTACTAAGGGAATATACAAAAGTCGAAATACGTTATATGAACTTTATGGCATAAAAAAGTATAATAATAGTTTATCTTTTCTTGAGCATGTAAAAAAGTATTCAAAAATTTTTAAGAAAGTTTGCTTCATGGCTAAGTCTTTTTATATTCGGGACAAGATAGGGAACGCCAGTAATAAAATAAAAGANTGTAAACAGAGGTCAGGGTGGAAATAATCACGCAGAATTAATGACCAGTCTTTATTCGGGCAGAGTTACCCCTTACAATTCGCAACAGAGAAATGTCTCGACTCACACCGTACACTCCATTTATTACACAATTAGCACCTGTCAACAGTGTCAGCTTCACGATTTCGAACATAACAACAACTATTAATTTTCAATAAATCACATTTAACATATTAGG
>NW_021133640.1:0-533 GCF_004193835.3 Ostrinia furnacalis | reverse complement strand
TTATAACTCAATAAACTGTTAAACAGAATATTAACAGTTTTTAGTTAAAACTTACGTAACTTAGAAAATATTGAAATAAATTCAAAATCCTCCAAAAAGTACAGTCATTGCCCATTACTTACACTAATTGCCCACATCAAAGCACAGTAATTGCCCAGTATCTTAAAACAAAATAATCAATTTTAAAATGACAAAATAGGCTTTAAATAAACAAAACAAAACATCAAACTTAAATTCTAGTAGTACAGTCTTCATCAAAATAAATTACGTTTGGCCTTATTAACATATTATCAAATACTAGCTTTCCGCCCGCGGCTTCGCCCGCGTGGAATTTTGTCTGTCACAGAAAAACTTTATCGCGCGCGTCCCTGTTTCAAAAACCGGGATAAAAACTATCCTATGTTCTTTCCCGGGACTCAAACTATCTCTATGCCAAATTTCATCAAAATCGGTTGCGAGGTTTAAGCGGGAAAGCGTAACAGACAGACAGACAGACAGACAGAGTTACTTTCGCATTTATAATATTAGTTGGG
>NW_021133639.1:0-1970 GCF_004193835.3 Ostrinia furnacalis | reverse complement strand
GGTATAGACAAATTTTTTTATGCAGCATGAAATATTTTAAAGCATTACTTACCTAAACAATGTTTGTCCGTACATTTAGTATAAGAGGAGATGTGATTTGTATGTAGGTGATCAAAAGACACTAAAATAATAATTTAACTGGAGTCCACTTTGATCACCCAGGGCACATATCCGTGGGTGATCAAAGGACACTAATTTGTCGCTGGAAGTGGACTTTGATCACCTGGGTCATCAAAGCCAGGTGATCAAAGTGGAATAGACCAAATTGTATTGTAATGGAACCAAGGCTCTGAGATTGAGATACTATAGATAGACTAAAAGCTAGTGAACGCCAGACCTTCGTCATTTTATAACAGCTGAGTTTATCAGCGTATGCTCCCAATACGTATAGGTTAGAATGTTGGTAGATTATGAAGTTAGGGTAATCGTTGCTTTGGCAGCTATCCTAAAAAAACTGTCTGGCAAGGATTTGGAACTGTCAAAACTGTGTGGCTGATGTCGAAACAACTTCTAATCGTTGCCCAAATATTAAACATAAAAATCAGATTTTTTGGTATAACGTAAGTAGAATTACAGTCTATTGAATATACAGAAAAAGCCACCGTAAAAGTTAGGCTTATGTACCATACGAGTATACCATAAAAGCTGATTTTTATATAAAATATTAGGGCAATAATTAGAACTAGTTTCTTCATCAGCTAGACAGTTTTGACAGTTCCAACTCTTTACCAAACAGTTTTTTTATGATAGCTGCTATAGCCACGATGACCCAAGCTTCATGATTCACCAACATTCTATCCTATATTGGGAGCATACGCTGAAAAACTTTCAGTTTTTATAAGATGACGTAGGTCTGGCGTTCACTAGCTCTTATTCTACTACTAAAAAGTGTAAAATAAAATTATAATAATAAAATACTTTTTTAAAAACAAGCTTTTATTCTGAAATGCAGTTGTCTGAAAATTGTATGCAAGATTCAAATAATTTCGAAAGCTTGTAGCGCAAACATAAAAGAGGAATTAATTCCGTGCGCGATACAAGCTTTCGAAATTATTTAAACTTTGCATACAATTATTTTTTTTCGTGTGTTAACGGATTAACGATTAACGTTAACTTGCGTTAAATCTTGCTAAATGTAACGTTTTAACGTTTAACGAAGTAAATTTTTTTATTAACGGTTTAACGATTAACGAAGTTAACTATTTGATTAACGGTGCCCAGCTATGTCTATTCGATTATGTATTCGATCATTATAGAACCTAATTAACGTTTTATTTTTCTGTTAACTACTTAGTCAATTAATTTATTCCATTAGGTATTTGATAATTAAAAAACCTAAATAAACGTTTTAATAAATAAGTAAGTCAGAACCTTATTAATTTTATAAAGATTAAGAGTGCCAACCCTAACACTCAGTTGAAGTGTAGGTATTTAACTCGCCGAAAGGGCTAAGTTTCCGTACTGCTTTAGCTCATATATCTACTGTGCTTTTTATCCCGTTCGAATTTAAAAAAAAGTCCGCTTATTTATTGCCATTAAGGCGGAACAAAGTTCGCCGGGTCAGCTAGTAGAATATAAAAATAGTTTCCCTTTGATTTCAATTTTCTCTCGAACGCTGATTACTTTTTACATTTATGGCTTCATTTTTCAAGCTAAGAAATAAATATTATTTGAAGTAGGTAGGTCTATTAAAAATTAAAAATATAATTAAGTTTCGTCTGCGTCAATTTTGGTCAAATAACGGGATGAAAACAAACTTAGCTTCTTGTTTGACTTTAAAAATCAAAATTATCTTTATTTGTAAAACCGTGTGGCAATATTAATACTATTTTAAATAAATAAATAATTCCAACATGGAAAAAATCAGAACCAGCGATCCGGTATTGACGGTGGCGCCCCGCTGTCAATGTCACGGATAGGTCAGTTCAGTATATTGGGTCTATACACAAGAGTTTGATTATTTATAGCCT
>NW_021133638.1:0-734 GCF_004193835.3 Ostrinia furnacalis | reverse complement strand
TTGAGTAGGTATTCCAAAGTTTCAAAGCAATATCAAGATATTGAATACATAACTTTTGTAATGGCATCGTCATCCGCAGTCTAAATAATTAACACTGGAGTCAATAACGTGACTTTGCTCTTGTTTCCAGATAATTCCAATAGTTCATTGGCAGGGACGGATTTGGAAATTGTATTTTTTTTTATTTAATTACGTTTCTAAAGCTTATTTTAGATGAAATTTTTAAAGTAAATCTCTTTTGAACCACGCAACGAATTTTACAGCAGTTTTCAACAAAAGATAGAGTGATTTAAGAGTAAGGTTTTATATTTTTAATACATAGCACCAGGGTGAAGCCAGGGCGAGTCCCTAGTCTACACTATCTACACTAATATTATAAATGCGAAAGTAACTTTGTCTGTCTGTCTTTCTTTCCCGCCTAGACCACTGAACCGATTTTGATGAAATTTGGCAAAAAGATAGTTTGAGTCCCGGAAAAGGACATAGGATAGTTATTATCCGGGTTATTGAAACAGGAACGCGCGCGATAAAGTTTTCTGTGAATGACAAAATTCCACGCGGGCGAAGCCGCGGGCGGAAAGCTAGTACAATATAAAGTGTTGTTACCCCAAAATTTGTTTAAGAACAATACAAATCAGTCGTAAAAAATATACGATACATATTGAAAACAAATATTATTCCTCCATCCCAATTGTTGTGTAATCGTTCGTGAATTGGAAAACGGAGCCTGTTTA
>NW_021133637.1:0-718 GCF_004193835.3 Ostrinia furnacalis | reverse complement strand
GAAAAGAAGCTAACAAAGACCAATAAAGAATTTCTAACCAATAAATTAATTGGTTTAATAAAATGAATATTTTAAATACAGGGTGTAAAAAAACCTATCACGAAGACTGAAACTACGCCTTCTGTACACCCAACCAAGTAATATTACAAAATATTATTGGTGGGAAATATTTTTTATTTTTATGATTTAAAAAAATACAATATTCCGCAGCCCGCAATGTACAGCGCGCCACGCAACGCAATGACCGTGCCTATGTGTGTGTGAGTGTATTGGAGCTAGGGTTTCTGATTTCTCGACATATTTTTTTTCTCGAGTTTCGGGAATTCTCGAGGCCAAAGTCTCGAGTTTTCTCGGGTCTCGAGTCTTTTAATTAAAACTGTTGAAATCGGTTGAAATTTAATAAAAACACAGGTTTTTTAATCTAATATTACCTACTTTTATATCAACAATCAATATTAGAATTTAGTACCACTTATTTTGGTAAGAAAAGAAACAAAAAATAAAATCTTTCATAATTAATATTAACTAAAAATCGTAACTTAGTTATTAGCTAAAGGAGCAAAAGTCATAAAGTCGCGTGTATTTTAAGGATATTATTAACAATAAAAATATGTTTGCTATTTGGACTTGTTTTCGAAAGAACACAAGTCCAAATAGCAAAATTACGATAAATAGTTTTTTTTTATATAAACAAAACAAAACTTTTTAATAAAATTTT
>NW_021133635.1:0-1240 GCF_004193835.3 Ostrinia furnacalis | reverse complement strand
AGGCCTTTGTCCAGCTGTGGACGTCATTTGGCTAGTTAAGGCAGTAGGCAAAGTTTTCCATAATGAACGGTCCTGCGCTGCCCGCATCCAGGCTCTTCCCGCGACCTTTACCAGATCGTCGGTCCACCTAGTAGGTAGCCTGCCCACGCTACGTCTTCCAGCCCGTGGTAGCCACTCGAGAACTTTCCTGCCCCAACGGCCATCGTCTCTACGAGCTATGTGCCCCGCCCACTCAAGTCAAAAGTCTTTGACCAGTGTGTGTTGCCAGTGATGGTATACGGATCTGAAGTGAGACAAAGGGCGATGGAGCGGGCTATGCTCGGAGTTTCCCTGCGTGATCGAATCAGAAATGAGGAGATCCGCAGGAGAACCAAAGTAACCGACATAGCTCGCAGAATTGCTAAAATCAAGTGCGCCATACTTTCGAGCATTTCTAAGACACTGTGCCATCTCGTTGGAGTAGATGTTTTAACTGTAGGTATGTTTGCCAAATGTACAAATAAGGTACGACGAATTTCTGTCTCTTCTACCACGTCTTCACTGTCTTCAGAGACTGGATCGTTTTCATCTTCCTCTATCACTTGAGAAACAGTCTCCAAAGAGTTTTGTCTCGGCGCGAATTTTAAACTACCGGCGGCGGCGGCGGCGCGCTGACTCCTTATGGCGGCGGCGACGTCTAAGCCATAATGCACTAAAGCTGTTACTAAATCCAATTCATAATCGGATCAGCATCGTAATTTGGTTCGCCTTGTCACGATGAGGTATCGATTATTGTGTCACGATCGATGAATACGAAACACAACATATCGTAACCACAGAATAGATAGTGACAGAAGACAATCTCCTGTATGTGTACTACATTCAGCGTCAAATAGTTCGTGACACCCAAAGTGGCCAAAAAGTTGACAACACAACCATAATCCAATTGTATAGATCAGCGGTTCCCGAATGGTGGTCCGCGGAACCCTGGGGTTCCGTGGAAAGGCCGCAAGGGTTCCGTAAAAAATATTATCCCACGTTTCGTGACCGACGTTGTTCACTCGCACCGACTCACTATGGAGCGAAATTGAGATTTATGGACATAGCGATTTTTTTCACAATTTCTATTTGAAAAAAATACCTATCGATAGGTTACGTTATTCTGATGAATAAATGCTTCACAAGTTTTTCTCTAAAACCAATAGTTTGACTGGAAAAAAATATTTTCCATTTTCGTTGTTTGGAATGAAACATAAAGTGG
>NW_021133633.1:0-1891 GCF_004193835.3 Ostrinia furnacalis | reverse complement strand
AAATAATTGAAATAATATATGAGTAGGCCAAGCTTCATACTGTCTTTAAAAAATCCATTTTTGTTCACAAAATGTTCATCAATCAAACTTTTCACATGCAAAGTAGCACCTATTACATAAAGTATCTCAATGATTTGCTTGAAGTGCCTCTATAATATTTACTTTTGGTCAAGCATAGATGAGGCTAGAATCAAGATAGGGCACTCTCATAAAATTCTACGATTCTACCTTAATCAGTGAGTAACCAACCATATCATTATAGGTACTCGGAAAGCACGGGCGCGGTTTGACAGAGCACTTCAACGTGCCTCGCGACGAGGTGGACCTCATCGTGGGCTCGCTGGAACACTCCTTCGCGACCATCGGCGGCTTCTGTGCTGGCTCGCACTTCATCATCGAGCACCAGCGACTTGGAGGACTCGGTGAGAGGCACTGACCTGTATACACACTGGACTGGCTGCTATTATAATATTTTTGTGCCCATTTGAGTTTCGCCATTTTGGCGCTGTAGGCCATACTGTGGGCAGATACGATTGTCCATGGAACTAAAATTAGTGATTTTTTTTCTCGCTTACTCCTATGGTTACTCCATACAAGGTACGTCAAAATTAGTTCTAGGGAGAATCATAGTAGCGCTTCAAATTGGCACACAAAATTAGCCCTCATTTGTATGAGATTGCCTGTCTAGTGTTAATAGAGGTCAGTGGTGAGAGGACAAGTGTAGCTTAGGGCTTAGACTGCAGTCGTTATACTGGTGGACTTGATCGTGGGCTCGCTGGAGCACTCCTTCGCGACCATCGGCGGCTTCTGTGCTGGCTCGCACTTCATTATAGAGCACCAGCGCCTTGGAGGACTCGGTGAGAAGATATACTTGACATAAATAGAGAAACACGTGTCTAAACTTATTTAGACCTGTTCATTAACGTACCTAATTTATAGGACAGGAGCATTTTTGTAGTCCGCGATACATAAGGTATGTAGTAGAGATGAAACGGATATCCGGTAACTATCCGGTAGGCCGGATATCCGGCCTAAATTTACTATTCGGCCGGATACCGGATAGTAAGTCACTATCCGGCCGGATACCGGATATTAAAAAACTACCACAATTTCCTATAATAAAATGAAATCATTAATCTTTGAGGTCAAAATATCAATAAAATGGCTTTTAATGGTGACGGGTTTTATTTAAAGTCCAAAAAGTTAAAAAAAAGCCATATTATCAAGCCTTTCAAAAAACTTATTTCTTTTTCTGGGCGCTTCACTAATGACGAATACTTACTTATTAGTAAATATCTGTTAATGTCGAAATATTGCCAAATAAAATAGGCGATCTTTTTTTCACTGATAGTCTGATGACATGATGCAGTTCAGTCAGATTATGTAGCAAGAAAACTAATTTAGTTTTCACTATTCAATGAGACAATCATTATGGCAATCGAAACCGCCCAAATTGATCTGCCCCCTAGACAAGAGGCAAAATTTTCGAAAGTGTGACTTATCTAGTCTACTAGACTCACTGATCGCGTTCGAAGCACCTGTGCGGTGCTAAACTCGTCACGACATGCAACGAGACAATGGGCTAACTATCCGGCTATCCGGCCTGGCAGCACGCCGGATATCCGGTATCCGGCCAAACAACTATCCGTTTCATCTCTAGTATGTAGGGGCTACACAGTTTCCAAAAAACGCAGCAGACATATTTTCTTTTTTTATGAAAAATGAAAGCTACTTTAACGACGTAGAAGATTGTAAGTTAACGCCTTGAATGGCTCAAGGTTGCTCAGCCTTCGTAATTTGCGTAACATTGCATCGCTCTTACAAGAGGCACAAAAAGTTTAGTGTCAATAGTCCAGTCATTACGTACATTCAAAAAAGAAAATGAATTTGC
>NW_021133632.1:0-1170 GCF_004193835.3 Ostrinia furnacalis | reverse complement strand
GATCCTACTTACTATTTATTACATCGATTTTAAAAAACAGAAACGTCACAGTGACAAATGTCGCGATGATCGCTGATCGCTGCGTGCAGACGCTGCATAGATCGCCGCGACCAATGACAGGACGCGTTGATGTGAATACATCGCTACAAATTCATACACGCTGTCTGGTCGCCATCGCCATCGTCATCGTGCACGCCGGCTGCACGCGTTGGTCTGGTCTAACCTTTAAAGAACGTCACAGTCGGATGCAACCTTGGCTTATTACTTCTCACCAAACTTACAATATTCAACATAATCGTCGGAAGGTCTTTAAGGGAAAAAAAATCTGGTCACCGCGGTGTAGAAATCGGCTCTCAATGTGCTAGTGTCATCTAGCGGCGAGCGGCGCAAACACTTCCTAGACTGAATAGATCTTGCAATAAGCACGGTGATCCGCGGTGGCTTGGTAATGCAGGCGAACACCACGAGATGGCGCTAGTAGTATTGATTGATAAATGTGACGTTGTTACAGACACTATTTTTGTCCTTTTAAATATTCTCTATCTTTTAAACTAATTATTAGGTAGGCACTTCAAATGGCTGGTGAAGATCGCTCAATGTCGTTTACAATTAGCATAAACAGAGAGTATAGCCTGACCAGGAACATAAAAACCCTCGCCATGTTGCGGAAAACTAATGGTACTAATTTCTTTTAATGGCAACAGTAACTGAAAACTTCATTGACATGTCACCTTGCATGTCAGTCTATTGTTGTCAAAGTGTAAACAAACTTTATTTTAAATGTTTGCAATTGATTTTGTGAATTAATTTGTAAAATATTTTTATAGTCGTGAAAGAAAAGTGGTTCACGATGTGTTAATGTATTTGTCGAAGAGAAATATTAAGGGTTCGGACAATATTTTCATTGAATAATGTTTCCGACAAAGGTTGTCAAATTGACTGACATGTTTATCGTATAGTACAGTCCACTATGAAAATTAGCTGTAGTCTGTTTCAACTACATATTTTAAAGTTTTTTGTAACTTTCTAAGTTTTGAATTTTATGGAATTGGGAAAGAAGTACCGAGTTTGAAGCGTTCATGAGCAGACATTGCAGTTGAATATTCAAGTTCTGAATTTGATTATTGATGAATAATAAAATAAATCCTACTAGCTCCATTGATGGTTTCA
>NW_021133631.1:0-997 GCF_004193835.3 Ostrinia furnacalis | reverse complement strand
ACGGACTAATTAAAACTCTTGCTTTTTGACCCAGGCAACATCCCCATTATTGGTTTCGTGTATGGAAAAATGTGTCAAATTTCGCGGAGAATACTTTAAAAAGCAATAAATACATTTTTAAATAGTAATGTTGTTTCACTTCCTTGATTCCCGAAATTTTCAGTGCCGCCCTCGTACAATGATTTACCGAGACGAGTTTTAAATTAAGCTCGAAGTTATCATACTGCGTAGGTAAATAGTAATTTTGTATAATAACAAAGATGTTCTCGCGGAAAAAAGTTCTTGTAGGAAGGAACCTCATTAATTACCTAATTTATAATAACCAAAGGTGGTTTGTCGGCTACAGCGTGTTTGATTTAATCCTAGGTTTCCTACAATGAATTGTTTATGTAGAATGTTATTATAACTGTGACACGCATCAACAGCATATCATTACCTCACTAATCATAACAATGTCATGGTATTACAGAGTAGTAGCGATAATTCATGGCAATTACATGTTTATATTGTATGATTGACGTGACACGCTAAAGAGATATCTAGTCCTCGTACTGAATTCAATAATATACGTAGTGATGTTTTACAGAGTAGGCGCTACGACACCATAATGAGGGGTAAAACAGATCATATCAGAAATAGCAATGTAACTTATGATCATGAAAATAATTTAAAGCCGTCATTGCTTGTTTCTATACTTGAATGGGCTGAAACTAGTGAATAATAACGTGCTTATATCCAAAGCATTTGTATCTTCAACAAACTAATCACCTGAGTTCCCAAATGGGAATTGGGATTGTTTGTTGTTTCAAATGAAAACATGTGTGTGACAACGGAACTATTCCTCTCGTCCCCACCGCTGCACCGCTCCCTTGTGGCTAGGTTTGCCAGGCGTCCGAATAAAGCCGGACATAGGTAGGCTTCCAGCCAAATTAAGCACAGAGTCTGGCTTTTTTGTTTTTGGACCTGGCAACCCAGTAGCCAGGATCCACAAAAAAGT
>NW_021133630.1:0-577 GCF_004193835.3 Ostrinia furnacalis | reverse complement strand
TAGGTACTTATAACAATATAATCGAAATTATATGCAAACAATTTGATACTGCCAATAGGTGTTCTCTTTTATGATATTTGTTAGTATTAATACATTATTAATAATCACTGATAAATGTAAATTCATTTATTACTTTTACCTCGACTATCGGGAATTATTCATAATAACCGGCGATTATTAATAATTTTCAATTTATCACATTTACCCTGACATAATAAACGTGTTAAGTAAGTTCCCGCTATTTTACAGATTTCCAAAAGATCCAACTACTCGCAATATCTGGATCTTATTATATCGTTCGTTCGTTTCAGCCGAAAGACGTCCACTGCTGGACAAAGGCCTCCCCCAAGGATTTCCACAAAGACCGGTCCTGATCTTATCTTACCTGACCGGATCTTATTATATACTATAATAATAAATAATATTTGTATTTTTCACCATTTTTCTCTATCTGTTCAAGTCATGTGTATAATGTAAGTACTTATTATAATAAAAATGTGTAGGAATATTTTTGTTAACCTTCGAAACAAGGCTTCTAATAGTTTCTTGCTCTGTAAATAAAATTTGAAATTAAGTT
>NW_021133629.1:0-964 GCF_004193835.3 Ostrinia furnacalis | reverse complement strand
ATTTTATTGACTATCTCATGATATCAAATATTCGCTTACTAATGTTAAGTTACCCACGTTTTCACTTGTTTTTGAAGGAAGAGGTGAAAACTAAAAATTAAAAACTTAAATCCTCGTAATTTTGCGACAAATGGGTCAAGCCCCAAATTTGAAGTATTTTCATCGATAAAATTGTCCATAGATTACGCCATTAAAGTTTGATCACTACAAGCCCGGACACACTGTATAATACAATCTGTTGAATACTGAAGTGAATAATATTGTTCAGTCAATATAATATAATGTCGATATACCTATTCTATTTAAAAAAAAAACATTAAAATCTACACTATCCAAACAAGGTTTAGTGATGATGAAATCAGCCAAGGGAATATTAAATTGCGATTAGGCATTAAATTGCAATGAAGCATTAAATTGCAATGAAGCATTAAATTGCAATGAGGCATTAAATTGCTATGACGCATTAAATTGCGATGACGCATTAAATTGCATTGAGGCATTAAATTGCATTGAGGCATTAAATTGCAATGAGGCATTAAATTGCTATGACGCATTAAATTGCAATGACGCATTAAACTGCTATGACGCATTAAATTGCGATGACGCATTAAATTGCAATGAGGCATTAAATTGCTATGACGCATTAAATTGCAATGAGGCATTAAATTGCAATGACGCATTAAATTGCTGTGACGCATTTAATTGCGATGATGCATTCAAGTGCAATGACATATTAAATTGTGATGTGAGGCATTTAATTGCGAAGACATCATAAAATGGGTAGATAGGACTTGATTGCAATTTTTAGTTGTATCAGTGTACCTACCATGGAAAAATCATTCTTGTCAAGAGTAAGTGCGGCTAAGTAGACTTACGCCCATATTCACAAACGATGCTGCTTAAGTTAAGCAGCAAATCTAACGCACAGCGTTGAATAAAGCTCTGTGATTGGTTCATTCATGTG
>NW_021133628.1:0-600 GCF_004193835.3 Ostrinia furnacalis | reverse complement strand
TACAAGTAACAATGAAGACCCGGAAATAATACGCAAACTCACAGAAACAATGTCATCACTAAACTATTCAACGTTTTCAACTCAACAACAACGCACAAGCTTCGTTCCCGATCAGCTGTCAACCTGCAAACAAGTATTTATACGCACAGATGCAACTCGCAAATCACTAACACCACCGTATGAAGGCCCGTTTGAAGTTATAGAAAAACACGACAAACACTTCAAGATAAAACTACCGAAACGTGAAGCGAACATATCACTAGATAGACTGAATAGGGTTGCCAACATTTCATCAGCTAAATATAGTATTTTCCAAAATAAGGTGTAAAAAAATATAGTACATTTAAAAAAAATATAGTACCTATTTTATGGGAAAAACAAAAAAATAGACAAATGTACATTTTTTAATTATTTATTTTTATAAAAACTACATTTTTTTGCAGTTCTTGCGCTGTGAAACAGTTTTTTGTATAAAATAAAAGTGTCATATGCTTTGTCACATTCAATTTTTAAATTAATATAAATCAAAAGCTAATTTTTTATTAATGATACACTACTTCTGTTTCTTTCTTCTCGCCACTTCGAATTCATAACCGAATA
>NW_021133627.1:0-7394 GCF_004193835.3 Ostrinia furnacalis | reverse complement strand
CTAGCGGCCCCGGCGAACTTTGTTCCGCCTTAATGGCAATAAATAAGCAGACTTTTTTTTTAATTTCGAACGGGATAAAAAGTATCCTATGTCCTTCTCCTGGCTCTAAACTACCTCCCTGACAATTTTCAGCTAAATCGGTTCAGCCGTTCTTGAGTTATAAGTGGAGTAACTAACACGACTTTCTTTTATATATATATAAGATGTTAATCATTGATTAATAAATTAAATTATTGGGCTTTCAAATAACACCAATATTGTTGGGGCACCATTATTATGTCAGAAGAAAATCATAAAAGTCTGCGTCGCGGAAGGTGCGATTTATTTGATGTTGAGTATATTTTTATAAACGAATGGGGCCTAGAACTTTCGCGTTAATCAAGTTGACCGTATGAAAATAAATTTTTATTTGTGTCTTGTATACACGATTCAAAATTGTCTACGTTTGCGCAGCCTCTAAGTTTCTCTCTCTACCCAGGTGTGGGTGGGCACCCTCTCCACGTGCCCAGACGGCAGTCGCCTGGAGTGTAAAAGCACCAGCGCCGCGCAGCCCGGCGTGCAAGACGCGATCGGCGACACAATCCTCTGGGTCAGCCAGGTCACGCCGCATGGAGTCCTGGTCTTCCTGCCTTCGTACCAGCTCATGAACCGGCTCGCCAGGAGGTGAGTCATGTTACTACAGCAGCTAACAAGAGCACCAGCGCCGCTCAGCCCGGCGTACAAGATGCTAAAGGTGACGCGGTCCTCTGGGTCAGCCAGGTCACGCCGCATGGAGTCCTGGTCTTCCTGCCTTCGTACCAGCTCATGAACCGGCTCGCCAGGAGGTGAGTCATGTTACTACAGCAGCTAACAAGAGCACCAGCGCCGCTCAGCCCGGCGTACAAGATGCTAAAGGTGACGCGGTCCTCTGGGTCAGCCAGGTCACGCCGCATGGAGTCCTGGTCTTCCTGCCTTCGTACCAGCTCATGAACCGGCTCGCCAGGAGGTGAGTCATGTTACTACAGCAGCTAACAAGAGCACCAGCGCCGCTCAGCCCGGCGTACAAGATGCTAAAGGTGACGCGGTCCTCTGGGTCAGCCAGGTCACGCCGCATGGAGTCCTGGTCTTCCTGCCCTCGTACCAGCTCATGAACCGGCTCGCCAGGAGGTGAGTCATGTTACTAGCTACTGCCTGCGTATACAGTAAAATGTCTTGGGAAAGCTTGTTGTGGGTCAACCAGGTCACGCCACATGGGGTCCTGTGTTCCTGCCCTCATACCAGCGCATGAACAGACTTGTCAGGAGGTGAGTCATATTGCAGCAGCAGCAGCTGCAGGTATACACATGTACAGTGGTAGCGCTGCATGAGTCCTGGTGTTCTCGCTTTCGTACCATCTTATGCTCTGACTCATCAAGAGGTGCCTGGTGTTGCTAGAGCACCTTGTAGCAGCAAGCAACTGCAGGCAGCATCCCGCATATGTAGTGAGAGCATAGCGTGGCGCCGCATGGTATCCTGGTCTTCCTGCCTTCAGACCAGCTCATGAACTGACTCGGCAGGAGGTGCTAGAGCAGTTAGTCTCTTCCTAAATTACGTGTACTTACGTATCACACGTTTTTACATTACGTACGTACACTTTCACAGTTTGGTTGAGCCCTCGCAAGAGATAATAAGCATCTTTTCTCAACTTCGAACTACATACATTATTGTATACTTACAGGTGGCAGGAAACCGGAATTTGGAGAAAGTTAGAACAACAGAAGAATGTCTTTATGGAGAGCAGAAACGTGCGAGATCACAACGACACAATGGAGGTAACGTGACTATGCTATGCACTCATGTTTCATTTATTGAAGTAAAAAGCAAACCCCTTAACTTGACGTTTCTTTGCATTCAAATCAAAGAGAAGTTACTCAAATCACCAGACACACTTCGGAGTCTATAATTATTTATTAACATACATTACTAAACTTGTTTTATCACAGGACTTCTACAAGTACGTGGAGACGGATCGAGGCGCAATTCTATTCGCGGTGTTCCGCGGAAAGGTGTCTGAGGGCATGGACTTCAAGGACCACCAGGCGCGCGCTGTTATCACCGTAAGTTACCATCACACCACCATATCATCATCATAATAATATTATTATTAGTAATTTGTAAATAAAAATGACTAATAATCCCGTTAACCCCTCGTGGTAAGCAATTTTTTTTTTATAAAAAAGATTAGCCCCTCGTACTAAGCTAAATATGTTTGTGTTACGAGTGGGTTCACCACAATAGTCAAGTAGCGGCGAGATTCGAACCCGCGTTCCTCGGATCACGGGTCGGATCATCGTTTTCATCAGGTCATTTAGTCTCCAGTGTAGAAGCACGACCCTCTTTAATTTATCAGACAAATAAACTATTTGGCCTACACTCCCTACACTGGCCAGATAGATGGTTTAATATGTGTGGTATCTACTTTTTGGTCCTTCAAGCCGGACAAACAGTTTTAATTCAAAGGGCATTTGTATTTATTTCAGATCGGAATCCCGTACCCGAACACGTTCGACATGGCGGTAAAGGAA
The DNA here is from genome assembly GCF_004193835.3 of Ostrinia furnacalis. Classification (NCBI taxonomy): domain Eukaryota; kingdom Metazoa; phylum Arthropoda; class Insecta; order Lepidoptera; family Crambidae; genus Ostrinia; species Ostrinia furnacalis. Next base: position 4,851 of record NW_021133627.1, on the reverse strand, counting down.
AAGATGGCGTACAACGACAAATATGAAAAGTCGCGGGGTCTACTCCGCAGTAGCGAGTGGCTCCGAGTGCAAGCTTATAGGTAAAATTCACGGATTTTTTGAATTTTCGTTCAGGCTTGTACATATTCTCAGAACTAAGCTGGCTCCATTGAAAACTAGCGTCTAAAATTGCGACATGGCTTATGCGAAGTCAGAACTGAGAATTCAATTTGGTTGCAGACTGATTTTCATAGCTTTTTTTTTAAATAAATACTTTTTTGCTTCTCTTTTCATGTAGTTGTGTTTTATCGTCTATGCCATTGTGATTCCCAAAATTAATTGCTCGTTTAGTTAACTAAAATTGTTTTTTTTTTTCAAGTACTAAAGATAAAAACTCGAAAAATATTTAGTTTTTTCCTTGTTTCTCTGAATGACTTACTTGACTTAAGGTCCTATCGGCCGAATACTGAAACACTACTCAAATCTGTCACTCAGCTGACGGGCTCCTAAATTTAAGTATCCTTCAATTTTAAATGGTATTCTCAAACGCCACTCAACGGATTTGAAGCCGTGATCAGCTAAGCAGCTCTCAAATGTTTAGCTACNTGGTAAGCATTTTTTTTTTTATAAAAAAGATTAGCCCCTCGTACTAAGCTAAATATGCCTGTGTTACGAGTGGGTTCACCACAATAGTCAAGTAGCGGCGAGATTCGAACCCGCGTTCATCGTTTTCATCAGGTCATTTAGTCTCCAGTGTAGAAGCACGACCCTCTTTAATTTATCAGACAAATAAACTATTTGGCCTACACTCCCTACACTGGCCAGATAGATGGTTTAATATGTGTGGTGTCTATTTTTTGGTCCTTCGAGCCGGACAAACAGTTTTAATTCAAAGGGCATTGCATTTGTATTTCAGATCGGAATCCCATACCCGAACACGTTCGACATGGCGGTGAAGGAGAAGATGGCGTACAACGACAAATATGAAAAGTCGCGGGGTCTGCTCCGCAGTAGCGAGTGGCTTCGCGTGCAAGCTTATAGGTAACATTCAATATAATATTAATTTGTTCTTCTACTTTTAAATTGCTTTATAAATATACGTGCATCACTAAGATAGGGTAAACAAACGAGCGTCACATCCGTATTTCGTTTATGAATGAGACATACCAGTAACAGTATAATGAAAACTTGAAAATCATTTTTGTTATGTTAAAACTCCTTCCCCCTTACAACTAGGATGTTACACGAAAAGTTACACCTAGGATGAATTGGATTAAAATGACATTTCCATACTAAATGACAACTTAAGCCAGAGTAAGCTAGGGTGTAACTTTTTTTAATAAGGGGGTTAGAACAAATGTTGTTGTATTTGATCTTAGCTATCTAATTCTGCGAGGTTACTGATGTTTTATAAATTACCCTGTATAACTAAACCTACCTAATAGCACAGAATAATAATAAGTACTACGTACAGAAGTTTTACTTCGCGAAGGTATTTAAAAAAATGTATGCTCAATGTCATTAACAATATGGTGTAATTTAGCCTGTCTCAAGAATCAAGCACCATTTTGTTGACAAACGTCAGTGATCGGCACTGCGCTGAAGCTATAGGGCTGACTTCGGTAAAATGATGTGACGTGAGGTGCCAAACTGCGAAAAATAGCGGAAGAAATACATGATTTAGCATGAATTATCATGAATAATATTAACTACTTATTTACCTCTCAGTGTCTTGAGGCAACTTAAAAAAGTACATTCTGTGTTTTATTATTATTTAGGCAGTTAAATACTGCACAGTATTTAGTACACCATTTTCTTTATTTTCTTCATCATACACAAGAATACGCGTGCGTGAGTCAATGTTCGCTCGTATGTGAGGCCTTGTCGAATAGTATCCTGTAGGTGGGCCATCGTGCGTGTTTTGTTTTCGATGTAAACTCGCGGAGATAAACAGGCCTGGTAATAGTCAGTGTAATTGATGTGCGAATGTCCCTTATTCCAGGGCGCTGAACCAGGCGGTGGGTCGCTGCGTGCGGCACCGCGGCGACTGGGGCGCCGTGCTAATGATAGACGCGCGCTTCCAGAACCCCTACTACACCGAGCACCTGTCCAAGTGGCTGCGCGGCTTTGTGAGTACCAGACAATAACACTTCCCTAATTCCCTTAGATTTTGTACGGCAAAGACAAGCTATGACGTTCCTTACTTTCTTAGTACGTTAATGCCCGTTTCCACCATCCAGCCCTAATTATTATGTGACCCCTATGAAAACAAAATTCCTGTTATTTGTTACCATTAGGGTCACTTAAAATTAGGGATTGATGATGAAAACGGGCATTAGCCCCTTGTATGCTTAGTTACGTTCAAAACCCAAAAATGAAAATTAACCATTCAGGAAAAATAACGCATAGTGATCCCTATAATACAACCACATCGCGATATTCGTGTTACGGCTCATGTGAATACGATCAGCCGAGCTAGAATGCGCGCTGTGATAAAATCTTATCGATAATTTTAGACGGCAAACTGTGTATCGCGTAAAATCGATATAATGGCGCGATAAACGCTTATCCCGCGCGTTCTTAGCCTACAGAACGTGGTGTCGCGCGGATAATCAGAGAAAGACAGCTACTTTTGTGTCGTGGCTATCATGCGACTACAACGCGTTGTGGCAATGAAGACATGTGCTTTCTTTAACATTATGGCTATTACTTATTTTCTTTTATTTTCCACAGCTGAACAACAACCACCACACGTTCGAGAGCCTCGTGAACAGTCCCAATAGTCTGGAGTCCTTCATGCAGAGCATGACCATCAACGAGACGGAAGACGTGTGAGGAGCGTCTGTTCAACACGTGCTATTTCAACTTTAGCTAGCTAAGCCAGGATCTACAGCTTGACCAATAAAAAAAAACAATCAGTGAAGGTCAAGTTTGTCCTGGGGGAAAGTTAAACTGTCATTGGACCCGCAAGGAAATTAATCAGAAGAACATAGGAGGACTTCGAAGTTAAGGTTCGACTTCCCTCCATTGCAAAGTTACTAATTGCAATGGAGAGAAGTCATGGAAAATTCATGGGACATTAAAATTACCACCTTTTGCAAAGGTCTGGTTCGAAAAGTACTAAATGTTGTGTATACAGGTTGTTTAGTTTTTTCGATTTAATGAGACTGTTTTGTGTGGAAATAGCTATTTTTGAATACACGTTCCTCGTATGAGATGCGCATTATATCAGCTGTTGTACTCTCCGACTGCACATCAGTTATAATACTGTTGTAAAGTCGGCCTTTACAACCAGATAAGCTGCTGTCGTCTGTACATCATTTTTGTTAAATAGCAGCTATGTATAATTGTATGTATAAGAATCTATAAAATAATTTGACTGGCTGTCGTCGTACATTTAACATTTCAGTACTTTTCGTACTGAATACTCGGTTATGTGCCATTGTCCATTTTAACTCATTCTTTGCGGCATATTTTGCCTGTTTGGCACAAGTTCCTTTTTAATTAAAGAACTATACATACAAATTCTGTCAAAATGTTTGCTCAATTTGCATAATAATTATTGGCTGTGAAAATTAAAAAATAACAATATCATTCAACATAGCTTAAATATCAAAAGTACACTATATGAAATGGATGGACATTATTTTAAGTTGCCTAAGGCGTTTTATTTTTATGTGCTATAGTGTTATATTTTAAATGTAATTTTAAGCTATTGTTAAGAAGTTAGAAGTATTTATGAATGTTATAAAACTATTTAGTTTTTTTACATTTATGATCATGCTAATCGACAGTACATATTTTTATACGAATAAAAGTTATGATAATATTATTATTTGAAATGTTATTACTTCCTTTCCATGCGACCCATTCCTCCTTTAGTGGGCGATAAAATACCAAAAACAAACCTGAGACAAATTATTACAAGATTCACAGTATTTCACAGGTAAATTAAAACTCCCAAATAATTGTGCTAAATGATGTATATTTTAAATTGTTATTAATTCATTACAATACAATATGAATATCACAGNTATCACGGTGGTACTAATGAAGTACCCTAAGCGTAGCTACCGAAACCATGCTACAGCTGTTGTTTAGCTACCCTGGAACAAAACGTATTTTTTTGTTAATTTTTTGGCACTTATTTGCTACGTAAACTATGGACTTCAGACTGAATTTTTCTTACTATCCAAGCAAAAATAATAAATAAGCACATTGTAATTGTATATTTAGGATTGATCTTATATTTTAAGATTAAACCAATCATAAGCCTAAACTTATGCTTGTGTTAAGACTAGATTCATATTTGAATACAACTTCCTGATACGGGTCATAATAAGCATGATAAAAATAAAGTTGGAATAAACTATACTGAGTAATAAAATACAATCATGTTATAACAAACGACAATCTAGGCGCAGACCACCAATTTTTAGTTGGCCGATAGTTGAGCCCGATTTTAACTTTATGAATAATTGGATACCAAATTGGAGTAATGTGCACACTTTCATACATATCCATACTAAGAGCCCAACTCAACTATCGGCCAACTAAAAGTCGGTGGTCTGCGCCTAGGCTAATAGTAACTTTTCGCCACCGATCTACCCGACAGCACTTCCACCCCCATCACTTAGATGGTTGGCAGTCCACAACAGTACGTTTCTCTAGAAACTTCCTGCCCCGCACAACCAAACTGTCGTCTGCGGTGTTTCCGGACGGATACGACCTGCAAGCTTTCAAGAGGAGAGCGTATCTTCACCTTAAAGGCCGGCAACGCACCTGTAACGCCCCTGGGTCTGCGGGTGTCTATGGGCGACGGTAATCACTTACCATCAGGTGATCCGTCTGCTCGTTTGCCTCCTGTCACAT
>NW_021133625.1:0-605 GCF_004193835.3 Ostrinia furnacalis | reverse complement strand
GAGAGTTTGAAGCTTCGTATTGCTCTCATTTTTGGCGCCACAATGTTGATACTTGGTTTTTTAGATAGCTTAAATAATAGAGTTTTTGTAGTAATAAAGAATTTTTATAAATAATATTCCATTTGCTTATTATTTGAGCTAGAAAAAAAACTTACGAACTTACGTACTATCACGAACTAGTAGCCGTTTACCTTATACAACAAAAGCCAATTCGCTTACATGAGAGAGTTATTTTTAAATTAAGATCTATACCTACATTAAACAGCTGATGAACCGTCGAACCAAGATTTAGCCAATGTGTCCCTAAAGAGATTTGGTTTCGAGTTAAACAAATCGAGTTCAGTGGGCCTACCATGAGTTTACGTTAGGTGTGCTCGCTAGCGACTGCGTAAAAAAATGACATTTAAATGTATGACATATTGTGCAGCGCCCCTAGCGGCTACTTTCAAGAAATAAAATCTTCATAGAATTTTTTGACGTTTTCGCTAGCGAGCACACCAAACGTAAACTCATGGTAGGTACACAGGAATGGTAACCAATTTGTTCACTTCACATGCCGATCGCAAAAAGAATGAATTCTGTCTGTAGTTGGTACTGCAGCGGGG
>NW_021133624.1:0-2754 GCF_004193835.3 Ostrinia furnacalis | reverse complement strand
CAATGTATAGACCTTTGACCCTTTTTTTTGTGAACGTCAGAATGGCGGGTGTATGATCATAGAAATTAACAAAATAAATACGATTAATTAATACCTGAGGTGTACTTTTAGTTATTTATTTTGTACTTCTCTAAGATGGGAGCAATTACGATTGCAAAATGAGCCGCCAACCTGATATCAGGTTGGCGGGTGTATGCTGAAATTGGACGAAACAGGTAAGTTATGGTTTTCTAATATTTATCATTATTTAGTACCTGAGATGTACCTCACAAATAATAAATATGAACCAAATGCGACGAATAATTAAGGAGAAAATCGATACGAAAAATTTGATGTCCACCTTTTTTTTGATGGCCACCATTTTTTAAAAGAAGTTAGAAAGTTGATACCGACACAGATAATACATACCGTAGTATTTTTAAAGTCTGTTTTTATGGCACGCACACTTTTGCATTTGCCAACGCCATTAATTTGCTAAAATCAAAAAGTTAGTATTGATAGTGTAGCGCCCTCCTGTAAATGTCATAAATAAGGTTGTCCAACGTGGCAACAATCGGAACTAATAATCGAGACATCGTCTTCCTCTTCTTCAAATTTTATTCTCTTCTTTTTTTCCTCTCCTGTCCTTCTTCTGTTTCTCTGATTTGTAAAATAAGAAGAAATAAGACGAAAAAATAAAAAGATGAGAAAATAATAAAAAGATATAAGGCAAAAAAATAAAAAGATAATAATAAGAAGAAGAACGTGAGAAGATGAAGAGTCGAAGAAGAAGAGGAAGAAACAGAAGAAGATGAGAAGAAGAATAGAAGATGAAGAAGAAGAGATGAAAAGAAGAAAAAAATAATATTAGAAGAAGAAGACTATGTCCCGATTACTAGTTGCGATTGTTGGCACGTTGGACAACCTTATTTATGACATTTACAGGAGGGCGCTACTATCAATACTAACTTTTTGATTTTAGCAAATTAATGGCATTGGCAAATGCAAAAGTGTGCGTGCTATAAAAAACAGACTTAAAAAATACTACGGTATGTATTATCTGTGTCAGTATCAACTTTCTAACTTGTTTTAAGAAATGGTGGCCATCAAAAAAATGGTGGACATCAAATTTTTCGTATCGATTTTCTCGGTAATTATTCGTCGCATTTGGTTTATAATTTATTTGTGAGGTACATCTGAGGTACTAAATAATGATAAATATAAGAAAACCATAACTTACCTGTTTCGTCCAATTTCAACATACACCCGCCAACCTGATATCAGGTTGGCGGCTCATATTGTAATTGTTCCCGTTTTAGGGAGGTACACAATTAATAACTAAAGGTACACCAAGGTACATCTCAGGTATTAAAAATTTATATTTCGGTCATTCTCACGATTAGGCGTTCTCAGCCTAATTACCATATCATTTTTGAAATTTGGCTTAATTGACTTAAACGCATTTAAATATGAAACACATGAAAAGTACGAATTTAACAATCGTTAAGGCGTCAAATTATTCCAAGCGGTTTTTGCGTAAATGAGACCCAAAAATTTTATGGTCACGGTAATTAGATAAGGCTAATACTTAATCTAACGGTAATTAGAAAAAATATGTAAAATAGCAAGAAAACAATATCTTGTATTGATAAATTTGTATATAAATATATAGCGTCATAAAAAACGCTGTAGGTACACTTAATAACCCTTTGAAAAAAGGAAAACACCCATTTCTATTATTTATTGTATCAAGATATTTTCAGTATACTGCAATAATCGAGGCTATAACAGGAACACTTAGTTTCGGCCAGAAGGGGCTACGTGTCACATTTTTTCATCAGAATCTTAATCATCATTTATTTGATTTCAATGTGGTACAAACGATTTAACGTACAGATAATGGATCAGGAGATCTCACAAATTTGATTTTTCGGATATGCATATATCGAAAAATTAATTAATGATTTAAGTGATTTCCTCTTTTTAATCTATCTGCGATCAGCCATCACCCATTATCAGATTAAATTGAATTTGTAATAATGACAGTTCCAGCTCAGCATATCCCATGATTTGTCACCTCGATTCTTTTACAATAAGTTTTCAGATTGATGCTATTCGCTTTCTCCTGAGCCTAAATGCAGAATTTTTAGAATTTAGAAGGGACGCAGCAAATAGATTGCATGAAGGTCTAGTCTTTGGTTGTAAGCTTTACAGGATTTTACACATCCTCTTTGACGTTTGGTATCACTTCAGTGGACTTTGTAAACCAAGGTGCACAGCTCAAGATTTTTAAAACTTTATTTTGAAAACGTTAAAGTATTTCTACATTTGCGAGGCTAAGTCGATTCCATGTCTACATGGGTTTTAGGATCCATTTGTATTAGTTTGTTCTCCAAGCTTCTTTTGTCCAGTACCCATTGCATATCACGAAGTTTTTTCTATGCATAACAAAGCAGGTAGGATGCAGTTTAGGATGGTACAAAGTGCCTATACACTCTTGCCTTCAAAAGTCCCATTGTCTGTTGATTTGTTCTCTTTTGTTCTTAATGTGATCCCCCAGGTAAGTGTTACTGTTGGAAAATCTCATCTTCTTAGGGCAAAGGTATTATGGATAGATGTTAATGGTATTATATTAGAATTAATTAATGATTTAAGATGTTAATATCAATTATACTAATAGTAAAAATAAATATCTGGTACGAATGGAAACATGTCTATGTTTCATGCAGGGGTGACATCTCCTGGCCATCAGAAAGCCCCGACTCCAGGTAACTT
>NW_021133621.1:0-16962 GCF_004193835.3 Ostrinia furnacalis | reverse complement strand
TCTCTTTTGTCCTGGACGGCAATCTTTCAGCTACCAAAGCCACTGTTAAGATTCTGTTCTATGGGAACTCCAAACTTACCAGGTGACCTCTGTTCCCCAGGATGACGTGGTGATGTGGCGTGCAGTGCGTTGCGGCTGCCTTGCTGGAACGACACCGACATGCCGCTGTCCAGGGAACCCACGGAGCCCCGCCTTTGCAGCCTTTCAGCTGCTAGAGCCACTGTAAAAAGAAAATAACCATTTAGTATTATGCTAGAACAAAAGACATAGCCCATAGAAATAGCCAAACTTAAGTGGCACGTAGCTCGTAGAACTAATGGCCTTAGGCCTTCTCGAGAGATTTAATATGCAGGTCTCCCATTCATCATCATCATCATTTCAGCCATAGGACGTCCACTGCTGAACATAGGCCTCCCCCAATGCTTTCCATGTTGATCGATTGTTAGCGGCTTGCGTCCAGCGCTTTCCTGCTAACTTTATGATGTCGTCGGTCCACCTTGTAGGTGGTCTCCCATTCAGTGAACCTCTAATCTGTATAATCTGGTGAAAGTCGTGAGATGTGCCTAAATGCAGGCAGCGCAGGACCAGTCGTGGAATTCCTTGACATCTTTATCCAGCAATGGACGCCTTTTTTACACACAAATTACTAATAGTCCCGTTATCCCCTCGTACTAAGCTAAATATGCTTGTGTTACAAGTGGGCTCACCACGATAGTCGAGCGGCGGCAGGATTCGAACCCGCGTTCCTCGGTTTTGGAGTCGGCTAGTCCGACCCCTTTTGCTAGAAACTTGCTTGCTTTATTAACTCACCTGGGTCGTTGATGTCCACGAGCGAGTTAGAGAGCACGTTCCGCTTGACGATGGTGGTGGGCGGCAGGTTATGAAGCAGCTCCACCGCCGCCAGATGACTTAAGAAGCCACTCACCGTTCCTCTTGCTGTCCACACCCAGCCCTTGCCGCGTAAGCGTGTCCTAAATCTTTTGTCACACTGGTCCTCCGAGCCGGCTACTTTCGAATATTACTTTTCCAATGTAGTAACTCACCGTTCCTGTTGTTGCCGGCGCCCCTTCCCTTTCTATTGAGTTCGCCCTCGATTCTCATGGCTTCCATCTCAGCAATACTCTCGCGCAAGTCCTCAGCGACCTGGTCCTTCGAGCCGGATCGCGACGGCGCCGCCGGAGCCGCCTCAGACGGAGCCAGTGGTACTAAAGCCTGGTCCGTGAGCACGTAGAATCCCGTCCAATGACCTCAAGCTACCCATCCCAATATTATGTTGCTGTCGCGCTCGGACACTCACTGCGGGCGCCCGTCGCACAGTCGCGACAGCAATATAATTACGCGCGAGCGATAAGGATGGGTAGCTTGGGGTCATTGGACGGGATTCTACGTGCTCACGGACCAGCCTTTACCACTCTGTGGGGACAAAAGGGTCGACTCACCTGGGTCGTTTATGTCCACGAGCGAGTTAGAGAGCACGTTCCGCTTGATGATGGTGGTGGGAGGCGGATTGTGTGGCAGCCGCGACGGCGCCGCCGGAGCCGGCCCGGACGGCGGTGGTGGTACTACCACTCTGTTGAAACAAAAGTAGCATGATAAAAACTATTTTTTGTATAGACTGGAGCAGCGGTTCCCAAACTTATTTTGTCTACTGCCCAGTTTGAGAATTTATTCTTTTTAGCGCCCCCATTTGTAGTCGAGAGTAGAGTGCTCAGTCAGTGTCTAAGAGTCCTCACAGTAGATGATGCCTCCCAAGCCTCTACACAACGTCCCGATTTTTTTTCTGGGTCTCTTACCGCCCCCCTTTAAGCCTGCAGCGCCCACAAGAGGGCCTTATCTCCCACTTTGGGATAGACTGGACTGGAGCATCATAAGTAGTTGTTTAGGTTACGCAGCGAAAGTTGAGGCCATCAACACAAGCATCGCCGCGCTGACGTCTCGCGAAACTGACAAGTGCTTCCTGTCTCGCTTGCACACTTCTAGCAAGAGCGAGGTAGCTAGTCTATTTGATATTTGAACCTGAATGAGTGTGTTTATCTGTTCTGTATTCAAATAATACATTAGTGATGTGATGCCGAGCCGACTGCATTAAGGTTAGAAATTATAGTTTCCAATCGTGATATTTATACATAGTTTTACGTTGAGAATGAATGAATAATTTCTTACCCATGAACATGGACGTGGTCCATGCATTGCTGGTGGTCGATCTCAACGTCCGCCACTCCGCTGTCACGATTTTCCATTACTGTTGACAAGATAATTAATTTTATTAAACACGGGTTTCATAAGCAAGCACTATCACATCAAAGTAGATTTGCGTTAACCTGAGTGATAACGCTCTTTGACAAATTAAAGTAATTTAGTCACATTGACCAGTTGAAGTGAATTCTTCAGACATCATGGACGTATTATTCGGCGATGTTTTCTCCGCGTGCTGGTCCTTCGAGCCAGATCACTTATGCAGTAACTGGTCCTTCAAGCCGGATCGCTTATGAAGCAACACCGAGATCTGATCATTTGAGCCAGATCACTTTAAAGCCACTCACCATTCCTGTTGTTTCCCGTGCCCCTTCCCTTCCCTCTGTTGAGTTCGCCCTCGACCCTCATGGCTTCCATTTCGTCCATCTCGGCAATACTCTCGCGCAGGTCTTTAGCAACCTGGTCCTTCGAGTCGGATCATTTATGACGCAACTCCTCGAAATGATCCTTCAAGCCGGATCATTAAAGAAACTGGTCTTTTGACCCGGATCACTTTGACTCACCATTCCTATTGTTTCCTGTGCCCCTTCCCTTCCCTCTGTTGAGTTCGCCCTCGATCCTCATGGCTTCCATTTCGTCCATCTCAGCAATACTCTCGCGCAGGTCCTCAGCGAACTTGCAGCGGTCGTGTTCGTTACGCGCGTTGAAGGTTGCTAGGCGACGGCCGTCCACGCGGCGGGATAGGCGGATGCCGAATGGATAGTCTGTAATGACGTCATTGTGCATTACTACTACACACACACACTACTTAAATATGTAAGTTAATACTAAGTTGGCAAGTAATGGATGACGTCCGAACATGAAGCATGTCAAATTGGCAGTTAAGTTGCTAAAATAGTCTACAGGTAGAGTAAACGGGGCCTCAAGAAGTGTAAACTGGTCTTGGCAAACTGTCCCGCTGAGTCAAACAGGATCAAAAAACAAATGACAGGTTGAGCTCACAATACAATGACTGACAAAGATTTCTGTGCAACAGATATAACTTAATACTCGTGATAGGCACATTTACATGTAAGTGAGAAGTAATGAAAGTCGATAAATTTATTAAATATCGAGTTTCGATTCACCCAATAAGCCTCGTATATAAACTAAATAAAATTAAGCTACATCATACTCACGCGGCACTGAGAACAAGTTTACAAGCATTCCGCAGAGAGGGAACGACTGGCGGAACGTGTACGTCACAGAAGACTTCTTCTTGCTGAATATCTTCGTTATCACCAGCAGATCGTTGAATAGGAACACCTGGAATTATATAACGTATAGTTAAAAATTTAACTTTTTGTATGGGTTCGGCAATAGCAGCGTGGGATGTCCACAGGGTGGTAGTGCTGGTGGTAAACTAAAGCCCTTTACTATCCAGTAGCGCTAACTGCTCATCAATTGGCGTCACTATTATCCTGAACCACTGCTTGCGATTTCAAATTATACTAGGACATGAAAAAGGCATTTCAATACAATTGCAAAAAACAAATGACTGCTACGACTTTTAAATAATAACTACCAGCGCCTGCGTAGATATCTGGCAGATCTACGCAATGCCGTTTTTAACCAATTTGACCGTAAATGACGGTCAGTCAAATTCAGCCGCTTTAGTCATTATCAACACTAATCGCGCGCTAGGTATTGTTCTATTTGGCGAAGTCTTTAAAAGTTTTAAATAAATGGTTTATTTAGATCTATCTGTCTATCTATAAACGAATACCTCTCTCTGATGCACGCCAGGCCGTTCCTTCTTGTGTATGTCCGGTATCTCGTACAGGCGACAGTAGCAGACCAGGCGTCGGTGCGGAAGCGCCAGGTGTGGCTTCTTGCCCACGATCGTGGCTTGCACTTTCATCACCTTGAAATTAAAAGTTTGATGCCATAACTAAACATTGTTAGAAGTACAAGAGCATGTAGCTTTTTAGCTAGATTAGTGAATGTATACTTAATTACTTATGTAATTAGTACATTTTCACAAATATATTTGATTTTAATTTGGTGTAATAAATGAGTTATTCATTTAAAATAGCTCTTATTACCTGCGTGACATGGTCGCTTCCCGGCCTGAATTCGCTCGACTTGACCCTATCGTATATGCCAGCCAGCATATCTCTGTCAATGTCTCCCGTCGATGCAAGACTTTATATTTGGAGTCAAAAGTCACATAATTGATTGGTACAAAAATAGGGCACATAGCTCGTAGAGCTGACGGCCGCTGGGGCAGGAAAGTTCTTGAGTGGCCACCACGAGCCGGAAGACGTAGCGTGGGCAGGCCTCCCACTAGGTGGACCGACGATCTGGTGAAGGTCGAGAGAGGCGCCTGGATGCGAACGGCGAAAGACCGGTCTTTATGGAAATCCTTGGGGGAGGCCTTTGTCCAGCAGTGGACGTCTTTCGGCTGAAACGAATGAACGAACAAAAAATACTCATTTAAAATAATTCTTATTACCTGCGTGACATGGTCGCTTCCCGGCCTAAACTCGCTCGACTTGACCCTATCGTATATTCCAGCCAGCATGTCTCTGTCAATGTCCCCACAGTCGTCGATCCCTCGGAGGTTCCGTACGAAGTCGTCCAGCGACATTCGTGCTTCGGGCTTCAAGTTGGGTGTGTGGAGGTCTGTGTTCAGCATTATTATCGCGAAGGCTAGCACGAAGATCTGGAAAGAAAAAATTACAACATAAGTCAAAAATGTACCCTTAGAGCTATAGGCCCAGTTTCCACCAAGCCAGAGCGGAGAAAGGTTTTGAATGGAAACCGGGCTTAGTTTCAGATTTTGACACTAGGCGGCTTAAGAGTTGCCGTTGTATACAATTTGAAGATTTCTATATTTGACCCCTTCCTCACCGCTGCAGTGCCGCAAATAGCTTCTCAATTATTCGCTATACCTGTAGTTTATTCAACATTATTAAAACCAGGAGGTCTTGGCATCAAATTTAGCCTAGTTACTCTTTATTGAGCACCATACAAAACTGACAAACAAAATTGGAACAACAGAACTAATCTTATCGCTAGGAAGCGGCTTTTGCCCGTGGTCCCCCCAACATATCCCCCTGGTGGGTCCACGGGTAATTTTTTTTACCCGTTGTCCCACCGTTCTGAACAGTGTTTGCCAGTGGGTCTACGGGTAATTTATTTTAACCATGGTCCCACCGCACTAAGTGGGAAACATTGCATGTCACCTAGGTATCTATAATATTATAAAAAAAAGTCACTCATATCCTACTCGGCGTTTGATATTTCATCCCAGACATCAGTCCACATATATCTGAATGCGATATGAAGCGATATCTTCTGGTCAATCCAAAAAGAGGACAAAAGGGGATAGACCCATTTTCGTCATAACGGGACTATTCCCACCTCTCGTTCCCACAGCTGCAACTCCTGTATAGCCAGGATCTACAGCTTGACCGCCAATAAAAACCCCAACCAATGAAAGTCATGTCTGTCGGTAATTTTTTTCATAACCTGTTTTCTTCTCTCGACGATCGAGAGAAGAAAACTGGTCCAAGTCACCGTGACTAACTCCATACATCCACTCACCGTATCCTGAGTCCTCAGCCGCTGCACAAAGTCAGTATTGCAAATACAGTAGCGGCGGGCAAAGGCTTCCACCAGCCGCTCGATCTTCTGAGCTTCACCAGGTAGTCGGAAGTGGGCCTGGTATCTTCGAAGAGCCACGTCGACCGCCATGCCGGAGAGGTCTAGCTCGTTGACGAAGCATCTGTGAGAAAATTATAGTCATCATGATTAGTAGCCTTATTCACAAAACATAACTTCAACGACAAAACACTGAGTTGCGATTCTATCGAATAATTGTTCTATCAAAATGACTCTGGTAAATACGGATTTAGAACTGATTTTTAATGGGACGACGTAACAAAACTTCAAAGACAACAAATCGCTGAGTTACGATCCTATCGAGTAATCGTTCTATCAAAAATGACCCTTGTGAATACGGATTTAGAACTGTTTTTCAATGGGACGACTTCAAAACGTCAGCGAGATCTTGACTGTTTNGACTGTTAAAATACGTGAATTGGGCCATAGGTCGTTAAGTCCCCTATACCTCTGCAGGAACACAACTCTCCACAATTTACTTTACACTCCCCATACTGGCCAAAAGGGTTGGGAAGGCCCGATATTCCCACAATCATTTACGCCCAAACTATAAGAATGCGCCACGCTACGATTTTTTAATCACAACGGAGAAGTTTTGACCTCCATTTCATTTTATGGAAAGTGATGATCAGGCCGAAGGTGGACGCGATCTTCATCCAAACAGAGGGATTGGATATCTTACCTCCAATTGCCAAAACACAAAAATGCTCTCAACATGTTTTTTCTGGCAACTGTCTTAGGAAAGACGGTGGTAGCAATCCCAGCGGGCTTAGAACAAGCCCTACCACCAACTATATGTGCGCTCCGGCTTTTTAACTACAGGACTAGCGAACTAAAGAACTAGCGCTTTACTGCCTGAGGTATGGAAGCGGCACAGGAGTTTTTGTGACGGTCAAACGTCAGTGAGACTTCAGATTTCCTTCGGATTTGTGTGATTCTAGTGACACACACACACTCAGTTAAGCGATAAACCTGTAATTTGCTATATTCAACAAAACACCAACTCACTCTAGCACAGCCATGTTGAACGGGTTCTGCAGGTTGCCCAAGTACTCCCCGATCATCTGCTTGCTTAACCCCTTGCGCGTGATGAGGAAGCGAGCAACTCCCCGAGGGGAGTTCTCTAGGAACCCCCTAGCTATGAGGTAAGCCACGCCACGCTCAGGCTTCTTGTTGAACAGATTGAGCCCCACGCGGTATTGACGTTTGCGGACTGTTTCGGAAACCTGTAAGAGATTTGTATACTTTTAACAATTGATTTTATTTATATCCTGACTTAGCTGGTGATTCATAAAGGAAAACAAAAGAGGTGGTTGCTTGAAAATAAAACAATATGATCGATGTTACATTTGTATGTTCCAGCCGCTGCAACTCCTGTGTAACCAAGGTACTCTGGACCCTCGTATAATAAATAAGTAACAAATTCAAATTCTTAAGGAAGTATCTTGTAGGAAGGTCATAAAAGTGGAACGAAAATCATTCACGTGACGCAAAAGAATAAAATACAATCAACATGCGAGTGCACCCTGTACCAAGGAACCAAAGTTAGTTGTGAGCGGGCGAGTATTTATCATGCGGGCGACAGCATACCGCCGGCGGGAGCGCCTCGTAGTACGAGGGCCCTAGTATCACAACGACACAAGTCGATTGAGTGTCCCCTGTACCACGCAACCATGCATACCTTGGACCGGCGGGAGCGCCTCGTAGTACGGGGGCCTTAGTATCATAACGACACTAGCCGATCGAGTGTCCCCTGTACCACAAAACCATGCATACCTTGGGCTGTTGGTGGTGGGCGGGCGGGTGTCTATCATGCGGGCGACAGCATACCGCTGGCGGAGGAGCCTCGTGGTACGGGGGCGCGTCCTGTCGCTTCCACACTTGGACCTTAGGGCTTTCGTATCATAGTTAAATACAAGACAACATCGGAGTGCCCCCTGTACCAAGCGACATGCGTACCTTGGGCTGTTGGTGTTGGGCGGGCGGGTGTCTATCATGCGGGCGACAGCATACTGCTGGCGGCGGCGCCTCGTAGTACGGGGGCGCGTCCTGTCGCTTCCACACTTGGACCTTAGGGCTTTCGTATCATAGTTCAATACAAGACAACATCGGAGTGCCCCCTGTACCAAGCGACATGCGTACCTTGGGCTGTTGGTGGTGGGTGGGCGGGTGTCTATCATGCGGGCGACAGCATACCGCCGGCGGTGGCGCTTCGTAGTACGGGGGCGCGTCCTGTCGCTTCCACACGGGGAATCCGGGGGCGGGGACTGGCGCGGCCACGCCCTCGTAGGCGGAGCCAGATGCCGTGCGCTGGTGGCCTTGGTAGTGCTGCTCTTGGATGTGGATGTGAGGCTCCTGGGATGTAGAGGATAAGGTTAACCCTGTATAAGGCTCTATGACCCTTATTCAATTATCATAAGGTGGAAAATGAATGAAAATGTTCAATATGTCATGCCCTATAGAGGGTTAAAGCCTAGGTAGGATTTAAATGTACACCTGACAAGTTTTTGTCATATCTTAATGTAGTGGGAACATCGTGCTTAACAATCATAACATACAAAATATAAAGTAAAACGAAACCTCATGCAATCTTTTTCTTTGCCCTCACCCATTCCTGTAGGTAAATTAAATCTCTTTTCCGCCGTGTGACAAAAACCCCATGCCATGATTTGATATTATTAAGTGCGTTATAAACTTGTAAAAGTTTTATACGCATGTCACTAAGTTTAACTTTAAGGGTTATTTTGGCATGTAACCATTTCCAAACCAGAACGTTCCTGGCGGTCAACTTTTGAAACACAGATTTAATTCTTGAAATAAACAAATGCAATGTCAATGACACACATTAATAAGGCTATGTGCAGGAAGGTTGAGGTTTAGAATGACGTCCTGAATTTCTTAAATTAAGGACGTCAGGTCTAAACCGGTAGAACCTTACTTAATCGAATACTACTACATTGCGCCCGTAAGGGCCCCCGCTGAAAATCAGTTTCGAGACAAGCTCTGGCTCGGTCTTGATGTTTGCTGAGCGGGTACCTTCTTGTCAGAGGAGCACAAGCAGCTATCTGTCCATTTGTGTATCTTTTTAAGTACCTATGTCTTGCCTGCTTGTATATTATAAAAACAAGTCTCTTTCAAATAAAAACTATTCCATTCTAAAGCCTGGTCCGTCTCGCACACTCACTGCGGGCGCCCGTCGCACAGTCGCGACGGCTACATAATTACGCGCGAGCGATAAGGATGGGTAGCTTGGGGTCATTGGACGGGATTGTACGTGCTCACGGACCAGGCTTTATTCTAATACTCACCGGAGCCCTCTGCTGGTACGGCTGGTGGTAATGATGGCGGTGCTCCTGCGACGATGACGATGACGAGGACTGGACCGAGGACATCGATCCTCCTCGTACTACTGCTCCTCCGCATTCGGCGCGGCGGAGCGATACTGGACTTTCAGCACTGGCGACAAGTATTGGAATTTAGACCTTAATGCTTATGATACAGTGGCTATTTTTAACTATAGTGTCGCCGAAGCCATGGAGCCCTACACTGGACTCTGTGTTGAAATGTAGACCATAATGTCTGTGATACAATGACTATTTTTAACTGTGTCTCTGAAGACATCGAACCTCGTCGAAAACTGCTCCTCCGCACTTGGCGCGGCGGAGCGATACTGGACTTTCAGCACTGGGGGGAGATTTTTGAGATGTAGACCTTAATGCTTAGGAACTGAGCACATTATAGAAACGGCACGGCACGGATTTTTAGGCAATAATAATGGTTTTAGCATGCCACGGCATGCTTAGAAATACCGAACCAGAAGCCTTTGGTAAGCTTCGGCAGTCTTCGGAATGCGTCGGAAGGCTTCGGGATGCGTCGGAAGTCTTCGGGATACGTTGGCAGCCTTTGGGATGCGTCAGCGTCAATCAATTGTCGATACGCACGAGCGAATTCTTGACACATTTCGGCATGTCTAAGGATGCCGCGGAATGTCTAAAGCCCGGTCTATGAGCACGTAGAATTTTGTCCAATGACCCCAAGCTACCCATCCTTATCGCTCGCTGTCGCGCTCGCACACTCACTGCGGGCGCCCGTCGCACACGCCGTTAACTTGGGGTCATTGGACAAAATTTTAGGTGCTCGGCGACCAGACTGTATACTACTTACTTGAGGGTAATACTGCTGGTCCTCTTTGGCACTTCTGGCGGCATCCGCCTGGCATTGGCAGCCTGTATCGCCGCCAGTTGTTGTTGCTGACGCGCGGTAGGGGACGACAGGGGCTTGCCCCCTGACGATAGCAGGTTACCGTATATTGGACCTAAAATAGATACAGATAAGGTTCAGTTTACAGTGAAAGCGTACGTAAGCTGCAACATTAAAACTAGAATCGAACAAATTAAAACCTGAATGCGACGGGAATACGGTATAGGTAGGTGTCATCAAAACCGAAGTGTCATTTTTTTACAAGCACTTTATTTTAGCGCATGTATGACTATGTACTTAATATTTATGTATGTCCCAGTTGTATCTTTGTCTTAATAAGTAAAAAAAGATCTTTAAATCGACCCGAACCATTTTCATCTTTTCTCGCCTCGGGTTTTTTAAAATATACAATACTTAAAGATATGGGGAAAATATTTATGTAACAATAACAGGAAATTCATATGATCCGGGCTATTATTTGATAAAAACTGTTTGATGTTTGCAAATCTAACTTTATACGACGTTGTGTTGACGTAAGAGTTGGCTATTTGACAGTTGGACAAACAATATACAGGATGTTCCAAAAATTACAAATGAGCAGATATTATTCTTATCTTTTTTTATATTTGTAGACGCAGTAACAAGAGATATGTTCAAAGGCTTGGGTTTTAAAAAAAAGACATGAAAAAAATCGTATCTCTGAAATGGTGATACTTTCACTCAAGTATTTTATTATATGTAACTGTCCTCTCCATAGGTTGTCTGGAAGAGATCGCTTCATAGCGATAAGACCGCCTAGTTGTACCTTATGTGTTCCTTTTCTTTCTGTTCTTTTCTTTGGTGTGCAATAAAGAGTATTTAATATTATTATATGGTCATCCATTAATCTAAGTTTGGCACGCTCTTTTTGGGACATCCTGTATTGGGTTTGTTTATAATTTAGTTTTTTACCTGTATTATTCAACAACTGATGATTATGGAGAGATTCATTGTGCGACGATGACGTCGATATGTTGGTAACTGAGCCGCTCACGGAACAACTGCACACCTGTAATACAAATGAATAAGGATTAAATTCGGTCAGCAAACATCTAGGAGGTAAAAAAAGATTCTTCGTGTAAAGTTGGGTAATGTGTTCAATCAATTTTAAGACGTATGGTGGTAAACCTAAGGTTTATATTAAATTAATCATAATACATGAACGCTGTAAATGTAACACTCATGGACAATATTTTAAGGTGAGTATTGATAACCTTTCTATGTAGGTAATTATTGTTCTTTACGAATGGTACAATACAGTGAATATAATGACGTTTGGTTCGTGACAGGGTTAGACATTTCATAGAGCGGCTCGTTGTTCTGTTAGGTACATTACAAGTAAATGCACTAGTCTAAACTCGCCTTTACACAAATTATGGAACCATCAAAGTTTACAATTATGATCTTTATTGTTTGGAGATCTAATTAAGCAAAAATAAAATTCATAGCTAAGACAATAAGGTTTACATTTCCTTGAATTTAGTGAGAGTACAGTCGCGGAATGAAAAGGTTCGTCACCTTAGTGTCGGTTTTCGCTTACACTAGGTACTGTAAGAGTCAAACCTGCCAACATAACCGTGCAAGAAACAGTGCTGCTAACATTTAAATAAATATGACGTTTGCTAACGAATAAGGTTTTGCTTGTTTATTTTTCTATCCCATCAGTGCAATGTTACAAAATGTAGTTTTTTTATTTAATAAATAATGGCAGGTTGAACCAACAAGAAGGTTTTAGTTTATCAATCATAATAATCCTCTTGACAAGTTAAATCGTCAAACAACTTTGATCTGAATAATTTTGAACTTTACTGACGAACAGTTAAAGATTATTTTCTCTAACTCGAGATTATTATGTAACATAGTTTCAAAAGGTAATATGTGCTCGCGATTCGTTGAAGGAATCAATTTGAAAACTGACGAACCTTTTCATTCCGTGACTGTACATAAGGCATAAATTAACATGTCAAGACATTATCAGAAGCGGTAAATGCCTTTAGATTGCGCCTGCGCTGTTTGCTTAATAAATTCTAGCATATGATGTGATCTTTTAGAGTTTTATTTCTAAAAATAATAATGCCGTAATATTTACTTTTCAAACGAACAAAATTGCATCATATTATTTGCATTTTTTTGACATCTAAGCTTCTTAAAAACAATGATACATGCGGTAGTGTCTCTGTTAGTTTGTTAAAGTTTATGACTGAACCGCAGAATCTTCGGTTACCTTGAACTTTGAGCATTGAATTTCGACGAATTTAGATATTATACTAGTAGTGACATTGAACTAGGAGATACGTAGGCAAGCATTTGTGGCAAAATATATCTGAAAATTCTGAATAAGGGAAGATATCAATCAAGTAAATACAAAACTTTACGATCAATATTAGGAACATCATAACAGAAAAACTGTGACTCACTAAATTATTAAGGCCAATAAATTTTATCAATTAAAAACAAGGTTCACTTGTGATTAAGCCATCGCGCAATTCACCTGTCAATTACCGCTCCAATTGTTACTGGAGATACGTCTCTACCTGAACAGATTTAGGGTCTATTATTATTGATTGCCAATTTTCTCTACTAGACACTCCTCTGTTCGAGAAAAGTTCGATAGGTTAACAAACAAAATAAAAACAAACATACTTCATATTTAACCACTCTTCTCCCTAAATACGGCCACAGACTAATCCTCTTCACATTCCTAAAAGATGCACTTTTCGTCTTCAAAACGGTTTGTATTTTTATCTTGCAGGTATCCATTATTAATAATTATTATTACAACAAAATCACCACACGTCGCGCCGCGGCAGCGTATGTGCGAACACTGATGACTGATAACGCGATTTTGCACAAGATAATTGCTAATTGGTTTGAATTCCTCGCGTGACGTAGAGTTTGATAAGACGCTACTTTCGGTTTCGGTTTGCCGGATTAAAGACAGGTGGGTCTTAATTGTTTACCAGCTTTTGCCTGTGGTTTTGCTCGCGTTAAACTGTTGAAACCCATTTCATCCCTTTAGGGGATGAAGTTGGGACAACCATTTCTTAGGGGATGCCAAGTGTTAACGTTGACATCATAAAGTTATTATAAGTGTGTTTCAGCACAATCCGTTCAGTGTTTTAAGCTGTTGCTAGAAAGGTACAGACAGACAGAAAAGAGTTACTTTCATATAATGTTCTTTTAGTATTTTGTCAGAGCTTGCAATCGTTTGCACATAAAAGTATTAGTGTAATAATTGTGCAAATGATAAATTATTACATTGTTATTTCATTCATTTCAAAAAACCAAGTAGGTATACTCATTATCATGTCATTTAGTCTCCATTGCAGGAACACAACTGTCTTCAGAGGAAAATGGACTATTTGGCCTAAACTTTTAACATTGGACAGACGGTTTGGGGAGACTACATTCCTCACGCTAGCCAGATGGGTTGGGGACCTACACTCCTATACTAGCGCAACGATTCGTGGCAGACGGTGTAGGTAATAATAAAACAGTGAATATGACGTTTTCTCTCGCACTTACGCTGGTGACGCCACACAGAGGCAGGCATTAGCGTTGTTTATAATACTTACGTAATAATTAATAAAATACACTCGCCAAGAGTGTGGTGTATCTCTGTTTCAAAAATTACTTATGGTCTCGCCTGCCACGAGTCGTTTCGTTGAGTATAACGCTAGCCAGACGGGTTAAGAACAGCAATAGGTAGCGCTTTTTCGAACAATGGCTTCCGCAGAATAACCGCGTCATGTTCTGGGTTCTATCTCAGAGCAGAACACAATGCTGAGCGAATGCAATTTTGGTTCACAACATGCACAAGTACATGTACTATCGGCCACAGTGTTAACTATCCATTTCCGTTTTTGCTCTCGCTCTCATCAAATGGTGATTCTTTGCGATAGAACGAGAATATATGACCGGCAATGGGCAGTTAACTATCAAACTGTATAATTGCATAATTTTATATTTTGAACCAAATAAAACATTTTCTTTCTTCTTTCATTAGCACAGTATGTCCAGCACTGGGTCTCAACTTACCCCACTATCCGTGTCCCCGCGGTGAAAATGCGGCATATCGGCCACCATGTGTATATTCATATGCCCATCATGCCCAACAGTGGGCCTCGTCAACTTACCCCGCTATCCGTGTAGATGCGGCATATCGGCCACCATGTGTATGTCGCAGTAAGATAGATAAAGCCGTAATATAGCTATATCCCTAGGGATATAATTATACAGGGTGACTGGAACTGAACCCGCCATAGCTAATAGGCGTATAGAGGAGGTCATTTGCTAATTATTGAACTTTACTTTCTATGGCTAAAGTTTTATAGTTTAGGAGATATGTCAATTTTTATACTTTTTTCAGATTTTTCCAAAATTTGACCTGAAAACTGCTTCAATTTTTTTTCTCGCGTGATTTCAACAGTTTTTTTTATTTGATATTAATATCGAATATGTCTTAATTCAAATAAAATAAATTTCTGATCCAGATAATGATTGAATAGCTAGTTACGAGCCGCCAAAGTCTAACAAAAGTACAAACCACGATAAAAAATTCTACTTCGAATTCGATTGAAACAAAAATTAATGGTGATAGTTGATTGCCAATAATCTTAAAAATATCTCCAGCTTCTCTTCTTTCCAATGATATATCACACGTTGTAATTAGATATTGAAATTTATCAAAAATTCAAAGTTTATGGAAGAAAATGGAGTAATAATACAAAAATTATCCATACAAAGTTGATTTTGAATTTTTTTAATTTTTTTTTTCTTTATAATGTGATTATTATTTTTAAATTCATTTTTCAAAAAAACACGAAAATAGTTATGAAAAGGAGTATAGCAGAAAATATGAGTTGTTTGAAGAAACTTTGTATGGATAATTTTCGTAAATTACTCCATTTTCTTCCATAAACTTTGAATTTTTAATAAATTTCAATATCTAATTACTACGTGTGATATATCATTGGAAAGAAGAGAAGGCAGAGATATTTTTAAGATCATTGGCAATCCATTATCACCATTAGTTTTTTCTTAAATCGAAATCGAATTTGAATTTTTTATCGTGGTTTGTACTTTTGTTGAACTTTGGCGGCTCGTAACTAGTTATTGAATCATTATCTAGATCTGAAATTTATTTTATTTGACTAAAGGTTTATTCGATATTAGTATCAAATAAAAAAATCGGTTAAAATCATGCGAGAAAAAAAATTTAAGCAGTTTTTAGGTCAAATTTCGGGAAAATCTGAAACAAGTATAAAAATTGTCATATCTCATAAACTATGAAACTTTAGTCATAGAAAGTAAGGTTCAATAATTAGCAAATGACCTCCTCTATACGCGTATTAGCTATGGCGGGTTCAGTTCCAGTCACCCTGTATACCGTAACATTGTTATAGGAAAGCGATTCATTACTATCTCACTAGGAATATAGTTATAAAACGGCCCAAGTTTAGTGATATAGTTATATTACTAGATTAAGTTCAGTGTTATAAATATATTACTTGATTAAGCTTTGTAAAATAGAAATCTACCGTATACAGTGTGTTTGGGATAGGGTTAGCGATAATTTAAGGCGATGTTGTGATGTCAATTTTATCGACAAAAATGCTCTCATTTTTTTTTAAAGTTTTATGGTTATTATTTCTCATTTTTAGGATTCCGTAGTCCTGACAAGGAACCCTTATAGTTTCGTAATGTCTGTCTGTCATCTGTCTGTCCGTTCGAGGTTTTGCTTGGAAACTATTGGCACTAGAGAGCTGTAATTTTGTGGACGTATTTTGTGGTGTACATTAAAATCACGCCGACAAAAGGTAGAATAACATATAAAAAAAATTTTTTTGAGGGGGGTAGGCCCACATAAGTGGGGGCATTTTTGTCGATAAAATTGACATAATAACATCGCCTTAAATTATCGCTAGCCCTATCTCAAACACACTGTATAATTAAATAAAACAATATTAAATTGGTTTTATTTTTATTAAAAAATCATGTATCCTGCAGTTAGTTACAATACTTTGTGACATTAACACGTATTAATTTCAATTGTAATTAAATTGATCATATTTTTTGGAATTTAAACATTAACAATACTTTAAACTAATCAAACATTAAAAATCTTTTAAAGCTAATCAACAGTTTTGAGATATCTTGAGATCTTGGTTTCTTTAAAAGTATTTTTTAACTTTTGTTTAGACAAGAAGAGGAATCATGACATCTAGAATTACATAGCATTGAATGCTTCTTACAGGCACATCTTTTAGTAGAACACTGTATATTCGATTTTTTACAGGGCACCAAAACACGTAATTTTTTGGCATATTGCTCTCAGTGACAAGTTTTCATTTGGTATAGGCGCCGCACACTCCGAAAGCTATTTCACTAAACTTAATCTAGTAATATAACTATATCACTAAACTTGGGCCGTTTTATAACTATATTCCTAGTGAGATAGTAATGAATCGCTTTCGTATAACTATGTTACGGTATATAATTATATCCCTAGGGATATAACTATATTACGGCTTTATCTATCTTACTGCGACATGTATACTCATATGCCCATCATGCCCAACAGTGGGCCTCGTCAACTTACCCCACTATCCGTGTCCCCGCGGTGTAGATGCGGCATATCGGCCGCGATCATGTGAATCTGGTGGGCCGACTGCTGAACCCTCGCCACCATAGCTTCCACCTCGTTCTGGGTGTCGCATTGCAGGTGGTTGCTGGAACAGAGAATTGACAAATTAGACCATTAAAGCAAAGAAAAAAATCTTAGACCGGTTTCGCACTGCGACTGATTCAGATTTGGATCGGACGTAGTATGAAAACGCTCTTAAGGCTTGGTATTTCTTC
>NW_021133620.1:0-1045 GCF_004193835.3 Ostrinia furnacalis | reverse complement strand
AGGTACCTAAAATCGTGTGACCAACGTATTTCGCTTTCTCAATTCAAAATAATTATAAGAAGATATTTTTTTGACTATTGTGTGGAAAATAGATTTAATAACGATGATTTTAGTATATGCTACACACAAATTGAATGAAAATTGTGAATGCAGTAACCAAATGTTTCATTGCAACCGAAGGTGTGACACGATGAGAACGCGAAAAATGACCCCGTTTTTTATCGTTTCATGTGATTTTTTCGTATTATTTTTGCTTCTATTACGATAAAATTTATTTTGTATGTAGCTAAATAGATATTTTATCATCTGATTTCAAAATTATTGTTCTAACTTATACCGTTTATGAACTATTATTGTGTGACCATCAAATTTGAGTGTAAATGAGAAGTACCCAAATGTTTATTTCTTTCAATGCGTTCCATTTGCTGCTTCACTTAAGCAAGCATCGTTTATGAATACGGGCGTTAAGTAGTCTCTGCTGTAGGAAGACGATGCTCTCTAACTAACCTGAGGCGAATAGAGAATTTAGCTTACACTGGTCTGGTTTTTACCAGGGATGTTATGGATATCCGTAACCGTAACCGAAACTTTCGGATATCCGAAATAAAACAAATATCCGTAATCGTAACCGAAACCAGTATAATATTAATCCTTTATCCGTATCCGTATCCATAACCGAAACTACATATCCATAACATCCCTAGTCATCGCTGGTAGGAAATAATGAGTCTTTGAACGCTCTAATACAGCTCACAGAATATCTACCTCACCGTTAAAAATTTACCCAAAAGATTTTAAACTTTGTTCTGATGAATAAAGTTATTAATCGATTCTTGAAATTTCTCAGACAGACCGGAAATCATTTTCAGCATGTCTTTAAAATTGGCGGAAATTTAAGAAGTTGGGAAAACCACATTTAAAGATGTGTTGCTTTGTCTTCGACCGAAAAGACAACCTACGTATCGTTTAAGGACTAATCCCCTGAAGCTGGAGGTAGTTTGCTCTGGCTGAGCGAGCCAATGGGGAGGAGCTGAGCCGCGAAAAA
>NW_021133617.1:0-812 GCF_004193835.3 Ostrinia furnacalis | reverse complement strand
TTTCAGTACAGTCAGTTTAAACTAGGCAAAAATTTTATTTTGGAATTTTTTTTTAGAAGAATGTATTTTTTTCATCCAAGCTGGAGCAGCTGGTTTTGTAATTTTGATAACAATTTAGAGAAGCATTATTCAGGGTTACATAACAAAAAAAAAATTTGGAAAAAGTGAAGATTTGTGTCAACACGAGCAAAAGGACCGTCAACTGGAGTAGAATTTTTTGATTTTTTTTAAATGCCTATTATTTTTAAAATATGCCACATAGATTTTTTTTTATATTTTTCTGATAACCAGCACAACTTGCCTCATCACCCAGTTCCGGCTTGACGTTACATTACGGGACACCCTGTATATAAAGCTCGATTACCACTGACTGACTCACTCATCACTGATCAGGGGTATTTTTGGGGTATTTAGAGGGGAGAGGGGTAAAATTGTATGTGTTTATCTCAAACTAGATTTTTTGACTGCCAGCTTTACTGGATTTTTTGAACCAAAAAACAAAATGGCGGCATTTTTTGAGACACCAACTTTTTTGTCTGTGGTCCTGAATTTTTTCTTTTTTAAGTGTTGATTGGGGTTGTCAAGGTGTGTTAAAAAAATTGAGAAAAAAACGGAAAAACAAAATGGCCGCGCCGCCATCTTGGATTGAAAATGCGATTTCGAGGTGTTTTTAGGGAGTTGTCACTCCGAGATGCGCAATTGTTTTTGAAAATTTCTTTTGAGTATTTGTGACATGTACAGTCTTCTTAAGAGATACATTCACAGATTATCAAAAAACAAGATGGCGGCTGAGCCGTCGGCCATTTTGTTGC
>NW_021133615.1:0-6571 GCF_004193835.3 Ostrinia furnacalis | reverse complement strand
GTCGACTATCGATCGGCAACACTAGTCGGCTCATATACCCATTTACCTAACACCCTGTAGAGTAAGGTCTTGTCACACGTTACTCGCAAGGACAGTGGCGCCAACTGGTTAGGACTAAAGCGATTGCATTGACAATGATGGCGCCATTGTAGAGTAACGTTCTGTCACTTGCCAATGGTGCCAACTTACATGAGCGTTTCTTTGTGGAAGGAGGATTGAATGAGGGCTATCGTTTTAGCGCTCACCAGTTAGCGCCACTGTAAAGTAAGGTCCTGTCACTTGCTAGTAGCGAAGACAGTGGCACCAACTGGTGAGTGCTTAAGTAGTAGGAGGACTATCGCATTTGCAGTCATCAAGATGGCACCACTGTAGAGTAAGGTCCTGTCAATCGCCAGGGGTGCCAACTGCTACGTATAAAAACGATAGCCCTCATTGAAACGGCACCATATTTAAAGTATGATATACTCACAATCTTAGCGGTGGGCTTCCCTCCACCGTGTCCCGCCTTGGTGTCAACTCGCGCCAGCAGAGGGCGCGCCTGGCGGGCCGAGGCGCCGGCGGTGTGCTGCAGCGCCGCGATGAACTTCAGCGAGTGAAGCGGCACCACGCGGTCGTCGTGGTCCGCTGTTAGTACCAGGGTTGCGGGGTACTCGCTGTGCTCTGGGGACAGAGATAAAATGTAAAAAAACCGAGGCTCAAAAACTGAACTCCGACAAACGTTACTTCGACATTACGTTACTCCGACACTACTGAATATCGACATGACTTTACTTCGACACTACACTACTTAGAAAAAAGGCGAATATCCTTTGTCGGAGTAGTGTAGTGTCGAAGTAAAGTCATGTCGATATTCAGAAATGTCGGAGTAACGTAATGTCGAAGTAAAGTTTGTCGGAGTTTACTTAAATAGGTAGCCATAGACCCAATACATTGAACTGTCCCACCCGTGACATTGACAGGGGGCGCCACCGTCAATACCAGATCTCTGGTTCTGATTTTTGCTGTGTTTGAAACCATGTTGAATGATGGTGGCGCCCCCCTATCAATGAGTGGCGGGACAGCTCAGTGTAGGTCATCTATATTCATACCAATAGGACAGTTGACACTTCTAATATCAATTGACATGTCTCGCAAAAAGTTTGCAACTTTTATTATGGCATAGGAAAGGCTATGACGTCATCAATTTGGATCTAAATTGACTAACTAATGATAAACGAAAAGTTATTTATTTATTTATAAATAAATTAAAAAACTAATGATTTCAAAGTTATCCCTAAAACACAGAAATTTTACAGCTGCGCAGGTCTAATTTCATTGCTGTGGTTTGTATACAGCAGGGATGGCGAACCTTTATGTATCAACGTGCCCTTTTTCCGAAAAAAATCTTTGATATAGTCTTAGACGTGCCATCAAATATCACCTAATGCTATCATGAGGGGTATAGTATAAGTGGCGCCACTGGCGAGTAACAGGACCTTACTCTACAGTGGCACTAACTGATGAGGGCAAATACGATAGCCCTTATATAAAACACATTATTTTATAGTGAATTTTGTGATAGGTGGGCGTGCCCTAAATATTGTGGCGCGTGCCATCGGTTCGCCATCCCTGGTATACAGTATAAGACACGATAGTTCTAGTTTTTGCAGCTTATAAATGTTGAAAATAAAAGTAATCGCATCATCGCTTACCGTCATCGGGCGGGTGTATGTTGTGCAGCGGCGAGTACTTGAGCAGGTTGTGGAAATGCGTCTCGTTGTCAGAGCTGCCGTAGTCCGACACCCACGCGTGCCCGATCGTGAACTTCTGGAAGCGCAGCATGTCCAGCACGCTGCGAATAGATATAATAAATAAGTGTCCATTAATACGCGTACTCTTGCTTTGTATACCTTAAATGATAATTATGCTGAATAAAGACATTCTTATTCTCAAAACCTACTACCAAAAATATATTTCTGTATTGTCACACATGTTCTGATAAATAAAAATATATTTATATATTAATCAAAATAAAACATCAGTGCGATTCCTTAGTCCACATGCACATCATCCAAATCAGTTCAGCCATTTAAGAGCCGAAGCCGCAACAAACCAAAATTGTCATATCGGAGTAATAATTTATAGACTAAGAGCTAGTGAACGCCAGACCTACGTTATTTTATAAAGGCTGAAAGTTTGTCAGCGCATGCTCCCAACATAGCTAAGAACCATGGCCAAACATGAAGTTTGGGTCATGGTGGCTTTGGCAGACAGACGGTACTAAAGGTGTGTAAAATACCAACTTAATTACGTCAAAGTATAAAGGCTGACTTTTTGATATTTCCTTCAAAATGTTATTAGAAATGACGTCATTAATTGACAGACACCTACCATGGTGGCAGTCCTTAGCCAGACACCTTAAAGTTCATGAAAATGTAGTCATACTTACGTCATACTATAAAGGCTGATATTTACATAAAATATTTGATCTATCATTTGACGAAGTTTCCTCATCAGCCAGACACTTCTGATGGTTCCTTCGCTTTACCAGACAGCTTTTAGGGTGGCTGAAATTGCGAACGCGAGGCACTATAAATGTTGTTTTTTGTACTTTTTAGGGTTCCGTAGCCAAAATGGCAAAAACGGAACCCTTATAGTTTCGTCATGTCCGTCTGTCCGTCTGTCCGTCTGTCCGTCTGTCCGTCTGTCCGTCTGTCACAGCCGATTTACTCGGAAACTATAAGTACTACAGTGATGAAATTTGATGGGAATATGTGTTGTATGAACCGCTACAAAATTATGACACTAAATAGTAAAAAAAAGAATTGGGGGTGGGGCCCCCCATACATGTAACTGAGGGATGAAAATTTTTTTTTCGATGTACATACCCGTGTGGGGTATCAATGGAAAGGTCTTTTAAAATGATATAAAGTTTTCTAAAAAACATTTTTCTTAAAGTGAACGGTTTTTGAGATATCAGCTCTCAAAGTCGTAAAAAGTATGTCCCCCCCCCTCTATTTTTATAACTACGGGGTATAAAATTCTAAAAAAAATAGAGGTGATGCATGCTAATTAACTCTTTCAACGATTTTTGGTTTGATCAAAGTAAAATAGTTGCTAAACGCCTAGAGTAAAGTTCTTAGCAACATTAGCATTAACATAGGTAATGATAATGTTGCTAAGAACTTTACTCTAGGCAACTTTCAGAGGTAATCACTTTAAAATACGGGATTACCTAAGCCTTAAGGAGTTGTACTTACCTTCCATCATCAGCTCATCAACATGAGATGATGATTTACAGACTCAAATACTTGAGTAACATAAGAAAAAGTACAAAATACAATAATTACAGTGCCTCGCGTTCGCACTTTCAGCCACCCTAAAAGCTGTCTGGTAAGGCGAAGGAACCATCAGAAGTGTCTGGCTGATGAGGAAACTTCGTCAAATGATAGTTCAAATATTTTACGTAAATATCAGCCTTTATAGTATGACGTAAGTAGGACTACATTTTCATGAACTTTAAGGCGTCTGGCTAAGGGCTGCCACCATGGTAGGTGTCTGTCAATTAATGACGTCATTTCTAATAACATTTTGAAGGAAATATCAAAAAATCAGCCTTTATACTTTGACGTAATTAAGTTGGTAATTTACACACCTTTAGTACCGTCTATCTGCCAAAGCCACCATGACCCAAACTTCATGTTTGGCCATGGTTCTTAGCTATGTTGGGAGCATGCGCTGACAAACTTTCAGCCTTTATAAAATAACGTAGGTCTGGCGTTCACTAGCTCTTAGTCTATTACGTAGGTTATACGTTTTAATGCTTGCGACTGTATAATTAGACTAGGCGTGCAGGGATCTTTGTCGCCGTGACAATAAATCTGCCCCTTTTCATCTTTTGCACCTTTATTTATAGAGAAAAAAAAAACTGCGGATCTAGCGGCATATCTGCTCCTCTCACTCGCTCAAAATTGACTTTTATAGAGGATGTGATAGCATCGTCCTTGTTAAATCATAATTATTTGTAGTTTTGACAACTTTAATGGTCTATTGTTCGAATTTCTGGGTGGAATATGCTGTCAAAGATCACTGACCCCACTTGCACGATAGCAGCGCCGTAGAGGTCGGGCCGCTGGTTGATGCAGGCAGAGACTAGCAGCCCGCCGTTAGAGCCGCCCTGTATGGTCAACAGCTCGGGCCGCGAGTACTTCTCGAGGGTTAAAGTCCGGTCAACGAACACAGAATTTCTTCCAATGACCTCAAGCTATATCTTTAGCGCTATTTCTGTTGCGCTCGGACACTCACTGAGGCCGCCCATCGCACAGTCGCGACAGCAATATAATTACGCGCAAGCGATAAGGATGGGTAGCTTGCGGTCATTGGACGAAATTCTATCTGCTCGGCGACCGGACTTTAGATACTCGGCGCCCGCTTGGAAGTCGTCGAACACATTCCTTCTAGGTCACGTCGTCGAACACGTTCAGCTTATTGAGCAGGCGGCCTGCCCGCTCCATGCACCCGCGCGAGTTTTAGCGGAGGCCTTTAACAACGACTCTAATGCTAGAAGTTCTGTGTAGTAGATTGCTAGATCACTGACCCCACTTGCACAATGGCAGCGCCGTAGAGGTCGGGCCGCTGGTTGATGCAGGCGGCGACTAGCAGCCCTCCGTTGGATCCGCCCTGTATAGTTAACAGCTCGGGCCGTGAGTACTTCTCGCGGACTAGATACTCCGCGGCCGCTTGGAAGTCGTCGAACACGTTCTGCTTGTTGAGTAAACGGCCTGCGTTGTGCCACCGCTCGCCGTATTCGCTGGAAGAAATATTGGTTATTAGTCAAGTTTCTGTTCGCTGATGAAATAGGCGTAAAGAAATTTTATTTGAGACGAATTCGCTAGCTTCAAAATAACGCGGTCATCGCACGATGAAAACAAATACTCTGTAACTATAGGGCCATCCTTTTGAAGTTCCACCAATTTATGCAGCCTTCACGCGGTTACATTGATTAAAGTTTTTCAGGATCCGCAAACGGGGAACAATTTTCAATAGTCCATTGAAAACGGTCACAATATTCTTCGCTTTGTCTGTGAGCTCTTGTACGCTTTATTTCGACTAAGAATTTTAGTGGTCGATATATCGACACAGTTATCGATTAATGAGAATGAGCCTTAATTAACAAGGATGACGTTTTGCAGATAGAGGCTATAGCCATAAATTACATGGTTACCTTGATGGCAGGTAAAGGCGAATGGGCCATAAGTTACAAGGTTATGATGTATGCAGATAAAGACGACTGAGCCATAAGCTACAAGGTTGATGTGGTGGCAAAGTTGACGTAAGTGCGTTTTTCCTGTGATACCGATTTCGGCACGCGGATCAGATCCGTACGAGTGCCCAAATCAGCATCACAGGAAAAGGGCACTAATGCCTGTAGACTCACCCGCCGCCTCGAATGTTGGGGATGGCGACGAGGCCGCGCAGGTGCTGCATGAACACGAGGCGCGTGACGCTGAAGCTCGGCTGGATGTTGATGTTGAAGCCGCCGTAGCCGTACACCAGGGCTGGGTTCGACCCGTCGCGCGGTAAGTCCTGGAAACAATACATTTATATTCTACGGCGGTTCTTGTTTTAAACTGCAACATTCATTAAGTAGAACACGAATGTCTGTGCTAACAGCTTAGTGTTAACTTGTGGCTTTAGCGACAAAGTCGAGACGTCAAGCAAGCAATACTCGCGTATTACTAGATGTACACACGGCCGCACTGTTAACTATCCATTTCCGTTTTTGCTCTCGCTCTTATCAATGGGTGATTCTTTGCGATAGAAAGAGATGACATGACTGGCAATGGGCAGTTAACACTGTTGCCTATAGTACGCAAAAAAATCTTAAATTCAAAATTCAAATATTTTATTCAATACATAGACCGTTTCCAGGGCACTTATATACGTACCAAATATAGCTTGCCCTACCACCAATATTTTGTTTTTCCTTAGCCCACGATGAAACCAACTGTGGTTATCAATGCCCCAATTGGACTCAAATCTTACATGAATATTCTTATTACGTGTTAACGGAAAAAAAGGTGATTTGCTGGTCCTACATAATCGTTCTACTGGAACGACTATGGGAAAAAAAATTCAATTAACCGAGTTCAAAATATGCTGTTCTGTTGCAAGGATCTTTAATTTTTTTACCATCATCATAGTGGTTTTTTTTAAAGATTTAGGTATGGTATTTGTGAATTTCACTCACCTTTTTGGAAACGATAAACATTGGCACCTTAGTGCCATCTTTACTTGAGTAGAACACTTGTTTAGCCTCATACTGCGATGCGTCGAATCCTTTCACTTTTACTTCTCTGAACACCTGTAAAATAATGAAAATATCTAATATTGTGACTACACTCGGCATCAAATAAATCGCACCTCCCGCGACAAGCACTTATCAAACGTATGCATCCCCACTTTCCACCAACATTGGTACCATTTGAAAGCCTAGTTCTAAACTTCATTTCATTAAAGGAAAGGTTTTTACCCCAAAAATGTGTCTTTACAAGGATCCAGAGTCACTTCTTCAAAAAATAGGTAGTTACGC
>NW_021133614.1:0-1204 GCF_004193835.3 Ostrinia furnacalis | reverse complement strand
ACAGGAGTTGCAGTGGTGGGAACGAGAGGTGGGAATAGTCCCGTAAACTATGTAAAGAGTATGGAAAACGGCGGCGTCAGCTACCTATGAGGGCTAGGTTAAATAAACTAAGTTAGCTCTTGGTCTACATTACAACCGGCATATAAATGGCTGTTCATTATCACGAGAGCTTACAGGACTATTCCCACTTCTCGTTCCCACCACTACAACTCCTGTGTAGCCAGGATCTACAACTTGACCGCCATAAAAATCCAACCAATGAAGGTAAAGTTTGTCCCGGGGGAAAGTTAAACTGTCATTGGACCCGCAACGAAATTAATCAGAAGAACATAGGAGGAGTTCGAAATTAAGGTTCGTCTTCCCTCCATTGCAAAGCGGGTGACAGGTGACAAACAAAGGTTGAAAAGATCACCATGGACAATAAATATCAATTAAGGGGGCCTATCTTATGAGAGAACGCTTCCTGAAAATTTGGGAACTGTTTGAAAAGTAACATACCTACTCGTACATTTATAAATAAGTGTGACTGTGTGAGATAACGTATTGAGTATTCTACAACACGATATTCGGGTGTAGTGTAAACATACGGATGCACAATATACGTGGGAGTTAGGCAGGCTGCATACACGCTACAAAATAGTGCAAAACAAAACAATAAAAATAAAAATACTTAATACATCAAATACCAACCCGTCTCTGGCCAGCGTGGGGAGTGTAGGCCAAATCCTCCATTTGCCTTAGCAAAGGATGATGGGCATATTGGGCGTTAAACCAACAGAAACAAAAAGTATACTAAATTAAAGCTTATTACTTACTTGTACTTCATTTCATAGTACGTCAACAATCCTGAAATACGCGGGGATACGGAGATAGAGGTCGTTGAATATGCAAAGTTTCTATAGTATTTCACATCACATTAGGGTAATAAAAATAGTATTAGGTCAATTAGATTGCTTTTATTGATCATATTGAGAGTATTGTATTATATCTTACTATCGATTCTATCGATTTAGTAAGTATGTATACCGAATAAATCATGATCGATTATTCGATTGAAATAATCGATTATATTGCTGAAAATAAGGAATTGAATTAATAATCAAATGATAGTAATGATGGTAATCAATAAAATCGATTAATCGAATTGTTAATCGATAAATCGTTATTTGGCAATATAGATTAATAATCGATCCGTGATCCGTGA
>NW_021133613.1:0-587 GCF_004193835.3 Ostrinia furnacalis | reverse complement strand
GACAGACAGACAGACAGACAGACAGACAGAGTTACTTTCGCATTTATAATATTAGTTGGGATACCTCAAGAGTGGTCCCATTTAAATTTAATAATAGAAAAAACAACCCCCAAGGGTGGAAAATTGGGGATGAACTCTTTTATACGCAATATCTCCGCCGATTATAAATCAATTTGAACGATTATTTTTTTGTTGAATAGGTATTATCAAAAGGGTGGTTTCATGCGAATTTGAAGAAAATATTTCACCCCCAAGGGTGGAAAATTGGGGATGAACTTTTTTATACGCAATATTTTTAATTTTTAGTTTTTTTTTGTGTTCACGCATTAGAAGTCGGTTTTATTTTTTAAAAAAGTTAATTATTAGTGTGCTCATTTCACCTTGAAACCATTTCACCTAGCTTCATTTTTCAGGTGAATTTAGTCGACTAAAAAGCGGTCGCTTTTGTTCACCTAGAATTAATTCACCCAGGTTTTCGCATCTGTTTACCTGGGTGTAATTCACCCTAAGTCTAATTCACCCTAACCCTGTTCCTAGGTTTAGGGTTCCAATTCACCTGGGTGCACGCACACCCTTCCTTTAAACTA
>NW_021133612.1:0-1821 GCF_004193835.3 Ostrinia furnacalis | reverse complement strand
GAAATCGTCCCTTAGCTAACAACACCGCGTAAGTCATATTTACCAACTTTACAGGAGACGAAAAAAACTGTTTATTTTAAAAAATCGGTGGATTTTTTCTATTGTTACTTATTAAATACTTTATTTAGCGGTTAAGAAATAATTATTTATACTTAATTTGACGATTTAATTTATTTTAACCTATATTTTATGACTTGAGCGGTATTGACTGATATTTTTGTAGAGTTAGGCGGTGTTGTTTGCCGAAATGTAAAGGAATAAGGTATTAATAGATGATTTACAAAGATAAATTTTATTAAGAATTATTTAAAAAATAATTAAACAATCATTATAACCTATGACCTATCCTATCTTTAACCTAAATCTTAAGAATCACAGTGTGTAGATCAAATATTGTGAGGTTGAAGGCCCCCCTTCAAAGCGAAGCTGGGCAAACGAAACGACAATGAGCTGGAAGTGGGGCAATTTGGGTACGGAGAGAGGAACGCACGTGGATGGTGCTGACTGGCTTTATGGAGAGGGATGATAAACTCCTTCTTCAGAAAGCCAAAACAGCGAAAGTAGATTTCGCTGCATCCCAATGACGCTGTGCAATATGAGATCAACTACATCTTGTCGACGTAGAAGCATGTTGTCTGTGTGGTCAATTTGGTCAAAACAGGAAGCAATCACCAAATGGTAAGAGGCAAATTAAATATAAGTCCGAATCTCGATAGATGTCGACTGATAAAGTCTACACTCTGCCCAGCGTCCATCCAACCCCGAAAGCTCAACTCGAGTTGCAAAATCGTTTCCAATACCAGGATATTGCAAAAAATGTGGAAGAGTACAATGGCAGGTTCTTGGGAATTGTCGAAATGACTGGGTCTAAGGTTTTTAAAACCCGTCGTTTAAGAGAAACAAAAAAGATCTCTGATCTCATCAATAACCTTATAGAAGAGAGACGAAACATGGATCTGCAGTCATCTGAAGATGCTACTCAATATCGGCGTCTTAACAGATAGATCTATAAGTCTTTTGACTCGCGACCTACGCATATAATAAAGACGATTGAGCATAACAAGGGCTCTAAGGTGTTCGTAAGAGATTCGTCTGTCTGTTGGCCAAAGGCCTGAGATATTGAAAGAGGTTGAGAAGTTCTACGGACAATTATACACGACTGTGTTCACACCTGTTACAAATCTAGCCGAAGACCCAAGAGCTAGATTGACCGGACACAATACCTAAGATATTCCGAACGCCAGTCTACACGAGCTTGGAATAGAATTACGGCTCAGCTTTTGAAAGCAGGTGAAATGTCGATGCTAAAGGCTCTTTGGAAGCTGTTCTATTCCGTCATCTCCGAGGGAAAAACTCCTACGGCACGGCACAGAAGTGTGGTGATACTCTTCTTCAAAAACCGGTGATAAAACTTTGTTAAAGAATTAATAGACCCATCTAACTTTTGAACCATGTCTACAAGCTGTTTTCGAGTAATTATGAATCGTCTAGCTCGCCGACTCAACGCCTTCCAGCCTTCTGATCAAGCTGGTTTCCAGGCTGGCTAGCAGGTTTTAGTGTGTTAGATCACATACATACGCTGCGGCAGATTATACAGAAGACCGAGGAGTATAATCAGCCACTTTGCCTGGCGTTTGTGGATAATGAGAAATCCTTCGATTCTATTGAATTCTGGGCAGTGGTTTACGCCGTTATGTCCTGCTTCTTGTAATTGTGCACATAAAAATTTATCACCTGAACTCGGAATACTTCATGAATCAATTCCTTCTCCATCAGTAGTGTATTTCACTTGTATAGCTTCCTAAAAGAATTAAAATACAG
>NW_021133611.1:0-741 GCF_004193835.3 Ostrinia furnacalis | reverse complement strand
GATTTGTAACAACAATGAATCGTCTGCGATTTGGACACCTCAGATCTCCCTCCCATCTACAGCGAATGAAAATAGTGAATAGCAGTTCATGCAATTTTTGTGATGAGGTTGATGCCGACCTGGAACATCTGATTATGAAATGCCCAAGATTTGGCCTTGAAAGACTTACACTAGTAGCCGATTTGAATCACTTATCAGAAGCAGATACAGAGGTTGATGTAGTGCCCCGCCACATCCAGGAGGTGTTGTCAAAGCCTATTACTTATGAATGTTTGTACGAATGTGTAATCACTACAGTTGGACATTTATGAAAAGGACAGGTTTAAAGTTTGAAACTGTGTAAGAAGAAGCAAACTGGAAAAGCAAACATTTTATTATTTTAACGACATGAAAGAATATACTGACAACTTACAAGTATTCGGCCAATGGTACAAATTTCCAGGCCAGGAAGGTTTAAAAAAAAAAAAAAAAAAAAAACATTAATGACATTGACAGTACTATTTTAGTCTTTGTTCGCGTTTTCGCGATCGTAATTTATCACAGAAAAGTGTTAAATTATTGGCTTTGTATTAATTTTTAAAGTGTTAAAATTAATCTCTCCTTAAGCTTAAAGTCCAAGTAGTTTAAATTTATTTAGTTTGCAATTGTTTCTCTAAAATCTACTTGGATACTGGTATCGGAAACTGTAATCGATGGTACGTACTACGTTCCTTGAGAGTTTTCCATATAATATATTATATT
>NW_021133606.1:0-4589 GCF_004193835.3 Ostrinia furnacalis | reverse complement strand
TATTTTGGACGAAAAGATGTTACGTAGTTTTCCCAATGAGGGTTTTCGCGATTTAAAAATCCGCCAGATGGCGGGACGTGGATGTAGGTTCGGCCGAATAGTACCTATTATTCGGCCGAATACCGAATACCAAACAAAGTGGCCGAATAGGCCGAATACCGAATAGTAGCCGAATATTCGTGGCATCTCTAGAAAATACAAATGAGTAGGTCATCTTCATAGAAACGCACGGGCGCGGCTTGTATGTGAGCGCGCCAACACGTATGCGACACTCTGACGCATAAGTATATTGGCGCGCTCACATACAAACCGCGCTCGGTGCGTTTCTATGAAGATGACCTACTCATTTGTATTTTCTCTGGTAAAACTCACTCCGGCATGGATACCTCATTCTAGTGGCAAGAGTCACTACAATAAGGACCTCATTCCCGTAGCAAGAGTCGCTCTGGTAAGGACCTCATTCCCGTAGCAAGAGTCGCTCTGGTAAGGACCTCATTCCCGTAGCAAGAGTCGCTCTGGTAAGGACCTCATTCCCGTGGCAAGAGTCACCACAGTAAGGACCTCATTCCCATATAGCCCCGGCACTAGGCTCCTCTCCTATGGACCCTCGCAGCTAATCAGAGCAATAGTCCAGCCGCGGCAGGGCTTGGGTTCTTTCAAATTAGACGTTTTGAGACGGACGTTTGTCGTCCGTTTGCAGGTCCGCACACTGAAAATTTTATTACAACTGCGTTGGAATAAAAATGTCAATCAGTTAATAACAGTGTGCGGCATCGCAAACGTACGACTGACGTCCTGCTTAAAACGCCTAATTTGAAAGAACCCTTTGAAGCTCGTTCCTCGGAGATCGAGACGCCCAATCCGACACCTTTACCGTTTGGCTAATGTCAAAGTCAAAAGTCAAAGTCAAAATTTCTTTATTTGTTTGGACTAATAAATAGTTCTTACAAATCGTCATTTTGCTCTTAAGGAGCCTCTACATGTCTCATAATCTTTTTACCCTACCAGCGCTTCGAGACCAACATTTGACAAGTGCTGAGAAGAAGCGCCGCAACTACTACAAGCTACTAATGCTGCTTCAATATTAACATAAATATTGTAAATGTTGCGGCAATATTATAACGTGAATGTTGCTATAGTTACGGCAATATTACCGGGAATAATTGGAAGGATGTTGCCATATTTGGCGACAATCGTTCGTTCGTTTCAGCCGAAAGACGTCCACTTCTGGACAAAGGCCTCCCCCAAGGATTTCCACAAAGACCGGTCCTGCGCCGCTCGCATCTAGGCACCTCCCGCGACCTTCACCAGATCGTCGGGCCACCTAGTGGGAGGCTTGCCCACGCTTTTTAGCGACAATATTCGTGGGAAATTATTAGGAATATTGTTATTGTTGCGGTAAGTAATATACAGTGTGAGTCATGTTAAAGTGTACATATGAAAATATGTGAAACTAGACCTATTTTTATCGACAAAAAAGAGGTCAAAAAATTTTTGAGATTTTTTTTTTATTTTTTAATAGAATTTTTTTTCTTCCAATTACTTCTCGTAAAGAAAACGTAATAACTTTTAAACTTAGAGGTATATCCTGATAAAATAAAAACAGTAATAATGCTAAATAACAGGCGATACTAAAAAAATACATAAAATACCCAGAATGTGCCAACAAATAACAACGAAACTGAAAATGGCTCTAGATTTGTAATTTTGATAAAGACAAGTTAGATTTCAAATAAAAACCAAAGATTTCGAAGTAAAATAAGCATTTTAGTTAAAATTAAAATTGTCTCTACCTGTAGCGGAGAATAATGTTGTGGCAGGCCTTTGTTCAAACGATCATAGCAAATGTTGTGATAGGGATAGAGACATGCGATTTTTGGTTTTACGAAGGTAATACGATAGATAATAATACAAAGTAATAAAAACCACAGGTTATAGGGGCATTTTTTGGAGAAATTTATCAAATAACCAAAAAAACACGAATTTAAAAGCAGATTTTTTTCAAAGAGTATCATTTTTTATTATTTGTTGGCCTTTTTTGTGTATTTTATGTATTTTTTTAGTATCGCCTGTTATTTAGCATTATTACTGTTTTTATTTTATCATATACCGCTTGGTTTAAAAGTTATTACGTTTTCTTTACAATAAGTAATTGGAAGAAAAAAAGTTCTATAAAAAATTAAAAAAAAATCTCAAAAAATTTTTTACCTCTTTTTTGTCGATAAAAATAGGTCTAGTTTCATCTATTTTCATATGTACACTTTAACGTGACTCACACTGTATAATACAGGCCGCTACTAATCGATCAACGTGGAAAGCATTGGGGGAGGCCTATGTTCAGCAGTGGACGTCGTATGGCTGAAATGATGATGATGAAGTAATATTGATGGGAATGTTGCTATATTTTTTCTAATGTAATTTGACATACTTTTGGACATTT
Source organism: Ostrinia furnacalis (assembly GCF_004193835.3). Taxonomy (NCBI): domain Eukaryota; kingdom Metazoa; phylum Arthropoda; class Insecta; order Lepidoptera; family Crambidae; genus Ostrinia; species Ostrinia furnacalis. The sequence goes on along the minus strand of NW_021133606.1, from coordinate 2,149 downwards.
TTGTACTTTACATTGTAATAGCGTGACATAAATGTACCCTTTTTCAAATGCAAATAAATCGTTACCGTTAAAATAGATATTGTTGCAATAAATCCCGTGAAGTGATAATTTTATAGTAAAAATGCAACATAATAGTTTAAAATATTATATTGTAAATAAATCATCATTTATAGTTGAGGCAATATTACCGGGAATATGCTTGAGATGGTGGTGATCTTAGCCATCTATTGCAGATCCTGTCCAACAATCTGCTGACGCGCATCCAGCTGACGACAGACGACGACGGACTGACGGCCGCCGATGCCAGGCAGAACAGCGACGACGAGTGGGTACGTCACTTTTAGGGTTCCGTAGTCCTGACAAGGCCCAAGACCATTTTTCGATTTAGGGATCCGTTAGCAAAATGTTAATGTTTAAAGTGCCAATTTTCGTCCGAGTTGGGCGCCAGCCCCCTTAAAAAAACTAAACTGTTGGTTTGAAAAATCTGGAAAAATTCATGATAATAGTGTTTTTTATGAACTTTCAAGGAAAACTATAGCGGTTAAGATAGATCAGTTTAAGAATTCCTTAGCAGAAAATATTAAAAGTGACTTTAGACGAAGTAATTGCTTGCTTCTGAAATATATTGTGGTAAAGAAGGTCAACTACGGAACCCTACATTGGGCGTGCCACGACACGCACTTGTTTTTTTTTATTTCGTACGCGTGGATCCCGCTTTACAATCTTGCAAAATCCCGTCTAAGGTTCGGCGCAAATGGGCCACCAACCACAGCCACCTGTGGTTGTCGCGCGCTACCGCCGCATTTCTAAGAGTATCAGAAGCGAGCGACAGCCACCGGTGCCTGGAAGCCGCCACATTTTATAAACTGCTCGTTGTTAAATATTCGGAATAGGTATTTGGATTAGGTATTTTAAAATATTAGGATTAGGTGGATTACGTAAATCGGTACCTAATCCACCTACTTAGTTCAAATATTTTAATCCAACCCATCTCTAGCGGGGGGTGAAGCAGTGCGACAGTGGCGGGCGACGGCGTTTTGTGTGGCACGTAGTGACCGCTAGTGGCGAGTCGCGGACACTACTGTAGCGAGTGGCCGCCACCGGACACACGTGTGCGGCGCGTCTATACAAAATATATTAAAAAGTGTGTTAAGTCGCCGTCGCTGGCCACCGGTGGCTGTGATCGGTGGCCCATTTGCGCCGAGCCTTATTGAGCACCTACGTTCTAAAATGAACCTCCATGCAAAATTTGAGACTCCTAGCAACTTGTAGGAGTACTGAGATTTCATGACGATTGAGTCAGTCAGTAACCTTTCACTTTTTATAGATTTATTTAAAACATGTTACTTAATATTTTAAAATATTTACTAACTATTGACAATGTCACAATAACCAGTTTTGGTTTTACCGAGCACCGCTGATTCGACATCAGTCTCAATCATTCAGAGATCAAAATATTAATTCATTGCGCGCGAGTACTACTTTTGTAAGAGTCCTCTAGATAAGTGACGTATAGATACTGCGGAGCCAGAAACGTTTGTCGATAGATTAATCGAGTCAACGATTATATTGATATTTCGCTAAAAAAACAAGATTAACACGTAATACGACTCGAGTATGGTTTACGCCTTTTAAATATTAGATAAATAATAAAAAGTTATAATTTTTCTTTTTTTTGGCTGTTATAGCGAATGCCATTGCCTAAAAAAGTTGTGGTGCGTTCAGAAACGTCCCCTTGTAGGTAAAATTTTTCCGTTCGCGCGTTCAGAATGACCGGAAACTACAACTCGAATGCACTCTAGGCGTCACAAGATGACAAGAGACCGTTCAGAAACTCAGAAAGTTTTATCCAGTGGGTCTAGACAAAGTGCAAATTATAATCGCAAACTAGTCGAAAAGTGGTCGATAAGCCCCTTTTTTGTATGGAGTTTTGACGGATTCGATTTTCGATTCGATCAAAAAGTGCGTTTTGTCTAGGGGGGCAGATTGTCCTCAATCTCAACTTCGCAGAAAAGCCGTGAAGACTTGACATGCGCAGAACCGCAGAAACGATTTAAATATTTATGTAGTTTTTTTTGACGTTTGACATTTGTCAATGTGATTCTTCCTGTGATGTCGGTGTGATTAATTTCCTACGCTATTTTATCTC
>NW_021133605.1:0-545 GCF_004193835.3 Ostrinia furnacalis | reverse complement strand
GCGAGCGGGGATGGTCGATAACATGACCGCGCGGCCCTACGGAACGAATTTTCGAATTTTCGCTCGCTGGGGACATGGGGGTCAATGATGTCCGACGCTTAATAATTCGATGTAAAGACTCAAAAACAACTATATGTTAATAAAATGCTTTATTTATGTTTATAATGTAACGATTTAACAAAAAAAAACAATCGACGAAAATTGAAAAAAAATTAAATTTTTACTTGGCCTGGTATGAAAGTGCAGTGTCGGACAACATTGACCGCGTTGGCGTTCAATGTGTTATCATGACGTCTCACCAGCTTGTATCTATAAATAATAGATAAAATCTAAGAGCTTCCTTAAACTGTATATCGGTACATAAGATGACGTCATTTTTTCTTGTATTGGAAAAACATTATTATGTAGGTTTGTACCTACTAATCAATGTATGATTAATGCTAATAATACTATTGATAGTCTTACAAAGTAAGGCTTCATCATCATTATTATTATTTATTTACTAAAAAAAAAAAAGGTCAGTTTTAATTCCATGTACTGTTTTA
>NW_021133604.1:0-803 GCF_004193835.3 Ostrinia furnacalis | reverse complement strand
TTGGCCTGACAGGCCTCCGATACTCTCTCGCTCCTATAGTTCAAACAACAGAGGATGTCTCCACTCACTCACTATATTCCTTATCTCCTGCCAGTGAATGAGTCACTCCTTGACCTGACAGGCCTCCAATGAGGCCTCGCTTCCACAACTCACACTATAGAAAGCTGTCTCCTACCACTCACGCTTACCTTGTTTCTCATCTCCAGCCGGCGCTCGGCCTCGTGCTGTCCAAGCGTGTGGCCCGCCTCGGCAGCGGTGAGGCGCGCCGTCAACTCGTTAAGGCGCTCCTTGGCCTGACGGGCCTCCTCTGAAGCAGCCTCTGCGCGCGCGCTGGCCTCACGGGCTTCCGCTTGGGCAGCGCATAACGCGTTCGCGCTTGACCGGTATTTCTTGAGCAGCTGCAAAAGAAAATAAAGTATAGCCTGACCAGGAACATAAAAACCCTGGCATAGAGGCGCGTCAATTGCATTTGATAGTGCAACACTGGGTACAGTCGTACCTGTATTTAATTAATAGGCTAATTTTATGTATCAGGATTTAGGATTATAAGCTAATTTAATATTTTCATAAATTAACAAAAAATATTGTATTAGAGGTAAACTGGTTTAAATAAATTAAATGAAACCATCAATCGAGCAAGTAGGATTTTATTATTATTCATCAATAATCAAATTCTGAACTTGAATATTCAACTACAATGTCTGCTCATGAACGCTTCAAACTCGGTACTTATTTCTCAATTCCGTAAAATTCAACACTTACAAAGTGACTAAAAACTTTAAAAGTTGAAACAAACCACAGCT
>NW_021133602.1:0-1991 GCF_004193835.3 Ostrinia furnacalis | reverse complement strand
CGAGATATTTGTTTTCATTCGCAAACGAAATGTCTGAACGGCGACAATTTTATTTCGATTCAAATTTATTCCTAACGCTCGATTTATTGTGGGCAAAAAAAGGAGTGCGCTGCCCGCTCCCGCGTCGCTGCCCGCTCGTTGCCCACTCCCGCGCCGCTGTTTTCGAGCACCGGTCTATTTGATTTTACGCATAAGATCCTGCCGCTCCCGCGCCGCTACCGCCGCCGCCCCGCTGCTCGCTAAATTCGAGGCTGAGGCCTAATGGGCGAAGCCAGCTGAAGACAGCGGATGATAGTGTAAATTCAACAAAAGCAGAGGGTTCTGGGTGGGATCGAAAAAATGTAATGGACAGCTATATTATACCTCGGTCACCAAACCTGTTAACCCTTAACTGGTATCGTAAATTGGACATACGTAACTGGTATCGTGGGGGCCGCGCGGCCCCAATACTATGTTTGCTTCTAGCAAGCATGTTTTACCAATATACTTGAATAAATGCTCATAAATGATATATATCAGGTTTTTTCTATGTAATCATTTAGTTTTTATTGTATTAAATCTTCTTACATTAATATTTCAAGACATTACATAATAGTAACAACTTTTTACGTAATATTTTTTTAACGTTACAAATATCTATGAAACCTACGTTTAGAAAGTTATAACCAAAAATATTATTATTTTAATTAATCTATAATAATGTAAACTTAATAATAAATAACGTTTTAATGTAATGTTTAATAATAATAATAAGCATTTTATAAAAATAAAAACATAAATATTATGTTGACAAACATTAGCAGGTACTGGTGGATTTTCACACCACTTGTATTTATTTTTTCATAGTAGCTGGATTGACTAGGTCCTACAACATCTTCATTTTCACTCTCTAAAGAAAAAACTAGAAAATCAGAATCAATATCCTCATTATCGACCGAATATTGGTGATTGGGTCTTCACAATTACCTATAATTATATTATCACTATATCCTTCTTCAGACATGCTACTAATCACTAATTTGGAATCAAAAACTTCGTTCTAGGTATCTTCTATTGTTTTATTACTAATAAGCCATCAATACTGCAAAAAAACAAAAAACAAATAAAAATTGCCATGAAAAAAAAACTAACGTAACTGGTATTGTGGGGGCCGCGCGGACCCCAACACGTGCATATCTTCGTCCTGGTGAATGATGCTTTGCTGAAACGCCTGCACCAGACGCGAGTAGCGCCGAAATGAGAATACCAAAAATTTTGGCTGCACACGATGCGTAGCTTCTTAGAAATCAAAGAAAACGTCATGCGTGGGGGCCGCGCGGCCCCCACGATGCCAGTTAAGGGTTAATAGCTCAGCCAAAGGATAGTTCCAAGAGCTAAGCTAACTCGACACTATACCGAAGATATTCCGACCCGGACATCAGCCCTTACGAGATTAGGATGGCTCTCAAACAGCTAAAGAACAACAAGGCACTGGGTGATGACGGAATAACCTCGGAGCTTCTGAACGCGGCTGGTGATAAGCCGATACTGAAAGTCCTTCAGAGACTGTAACTCCGTCTTACTCCAGGGAATAATGCCAGAGGCACGGAACAAAGGCTTGGTGGTGTTTTTATTTAAGAAAGGGGTAAAAGCATTACAGTACATTACAATTTCAGACCAATCTGGGTTCTGACTCTGAGTCATCTCTATAAGGGTACTTCTCGTTTACACTCAAATTTGATGGTCACACAATAATACTTCATAAACGGTATAAGTTAGAACAATAACTTTGAAATCAGATGATAAAATATCTATTTAACTACATACAAAATAAATTTTATCGTAATACAAGCAAAATTAATACGAAAAAATCACATGAAACGATAAAAAACGGGGTCATTTTTCGCGTTCTCTGTTCGCTTCATTTGGTTACTGCATTCACAATTTTCATTCAATTTGTGTGTAGCATATACTAAAATCATCGTAATTAAATATACTTTCCACACAATAGC
>NW_021133601.1:0-899 GCF_004193835.3 Ostrinia furnacalis | reverse complement strand
GCCAGCCTTTTCTGCTCTGGTGCTCTGTGGCCGGTAGTCGAGCCGGATGGGACGAGACGAAGCTTTGTGGTAACTGGAAGGTGAAACTTTGCTAGCGCGCAGCAAAAGACTGGGCGTGGCGCTTGGTGCACAACAAGTGCTGGTCAGCCGGAATGAACCCGGATTTATTCAGGACCTGGTCCACGACGCCGGTCCGATGGCAGGCATTGCTGCGGCACTGCCTCATTGCCTGACAAACTGGTTATTGGTATTGCCGGTTGATATGCCACTGCTGACGCCTGCCGCGCTGGAACCTTTGTTTTTAAGTTCATGCCCAGCAGGCAGCTTTATCGAAGGCTTTCCATTACCGGTATTACTCAGCAAAACAGACGAGTTACAACAAACTCTGGCTGCAACGCTGTCAGATCCAACGGCAAAACGCTCTTTACATCAGGCCTGGGAAAAACTGGGGCTAAGACCTCTCCCCCTGCTCGCGCCTTTTGCATTTCAAAACTGCAATGACCCGACAAGCTTTGCCAGTATTCAGGCACTTCTGTTGCCAGATGATGCCCATCAACAAAGTGCCGCACAAATATGCAGTTAATTATCAGGAGCTTTATATGACTTCGTTTCCGGGTGAATCGCCTTTGCAAATAGCGCTTCTGTCCATATCCAACCGGCACAACCTCGAAACGGACGATACCGGTGTCTGGCTTAGCAATGCGTTACAGCAACAAGGTCATCAGCTTTATCAGCGCGGTATAGTAAAAGAAGACCTGTACCAAATCCGCGCAGCTGTCAGTGCATTAATTGCGGACGCAGTATCACAGGTCATTTTACTGACTGGCGGCACAGGCTTTCATGCAAAAAATTGTACGGTCGAAGCTGTCACGCCATTATTTGACCGCGAGATCCCTGGA
>NW_021133600.1:0-1921 GCF_004193835.3 Ostrinia furnacalis | reverse complement strand
AGAATCCCGTCCAATGACCCCAAGCTGCCCATCTTTGTCGCTCGCACGTAATTATGTTGCTGTCGCGCTCGCACACTCACTGCGGGCGCGCGTCGCACAGTCGCGACAGCAATATAATTACGCGCGAGCGATAAGGATGGGTAGCTTGGGGTCATTGGACGGGATTCTACGTGCTCACGGACCAGGCTTTATTTATAAATCTTTATTGCACACATAATAAACAGTGGTACAAAAGGTGAGCTTAATGCAAAACAGAAAATTAGACAAAACAGAGAACTTAAGTAGGCAGGTATAGTGTATCTTGCAATATAAATGTATAAATGTAGTATGATTTGCTGTCGACTGTACAAAGATGCATTTATTGTCTTAATATTACATAACTTAGGAATGAGGAGATCCGTAGGGGAACCAAAGTAACCGACATAGCCAGCAGAATTTGAAAAATAAAGTGGCAGTGGGTCGTCGGGCTTATAGTTGTAGCTCGTAGATCTGCTGGCCGTTGAGGCAGAAAAGTTATTGAGTGGCGATCACGCGTAGACAGGCCCCCCACTAAGTGAACCGACGATTTGGTGAAGGTCGCTAGAAGAACCTGGATACGGGCAGAACAGGTACGGTCGTTATGGAAATCCTTGGGGGAGGAATTTTTTCAGCAATGGACGTCATTTGGCTGAAACGAACGAACGAGGTATTAGGGAAATATGTACACTAAAAAGACCTAAAATACAAAGTTTTAATTTTCCTAGGACCTATCAGAGAGTTTTCAAAGAACATTCGAGAAAAGACTATTCCTAACTGGACAACGAGCGAAGTACAGAAGCCCCGTAAAATGGTTTTTAGAGATGCGCTCGGAAATTAAATCGTGTCGGCTACTGTGCAGTACCGTTCGCAAAACAAGCTACATTTGAAATTCAATTGGTGGATTGCCAAGCTAAACTAATATCTTCCTGTGTGAATCTATTACATACAGCGGCCGCCCGCGACTTTTTACCCCCTAGGGGTGGAGTTCCTAAACTCCGTTCTTAGCGGATGTCTACACACTATTACGGAACCTACCTGACAAGTCTGTAGGTGTTATAGTTTCTGAGATTTCGTGATTAATCAGTGAGTGGTATTTCGCTTTTATGTAGATTTTATGTAATAAGTAATGAAGGAGAACTGGACAAATGAATTACCGAAACAGAGGTACTTACTTCTGTGATTGAATTTGTTACTTCGTTCAGATTATAAGAACGAATATTAATCAGACTTAACTTTAGACATTATTAATGAAAGCAGAACGATTTTCTGAAAGAATTTGATGATTTTTCTTATAAAGTACAAAGTTATAATGTATTTCTTTTGTTGAGTTGATATATCGAGTTCTAGTGGAGATTTCACAAAAAAATAAAGAATTTATTTTTAATAAAGAATTATTATTTTCAAAATAAAGAATTATCGCAAATAATTTCGATACTAGAATAGACAAATCGATATTAATATTGTAGAGTGGTCTAGTTATTCAAATGGAAATCTTGATAGTATCTAGATACTTTTTTGGTCCGGTGCTAACAATTCTTTTACCGATAAAAGCCTCAATTTTTCTTGAAAACACGATAGTCTTTCTCGGAAGAATCAAATTTGTGTTGATAACCGTCACCAATAATATAGAGAAAAGGGAATGATAAAGGCTAGGTCCCTATTTTGTTACTAGTCTTAAATCTTTTGATAGTTATTTCCTCAAGCCGTGAGCTTTAGTAAAGTTTACTCTTTTAACCCATCTTCTCTACATAAATATAAAATACATATATATGTTAGAGTTGGACGGGTATCCGCCCAACCAGATGGAGCTGGTGAGGGTTGTACTATCATAACTTGTGTTTCTTTAATGAAAAGACCGATAGTTAGCGAGATAAGCATTTATTATTCGGGTTCTTACACAGAC
>NW_021133599.1:0-884 GCF_004193835.3 Ostrinia furnacalis | reverse complement strand
TCGAATTCAGTATATGTTAGGTTTTACCTCTGTCAGCTGGTAGATGTTGGTTTTAGGAATAAAACAATGAGTAATTCTTAATTACTTACTTTCATCAACTATCAGACAAAACAGGTAGGCTACATAGTATTATAAAGGTAATAATGATTATTATTATTATGATAGTAATAAGTACAAACTAATACCAACTTATTTAAATTATTTGCAATCATTTCTTTTTCTTGTGTTTTGGTGTTCTAATTTTTACTGTTTCCTTTTTTTATTCCTTCTGACTCATTACCAACGATGTTGTTTTCGTAAAAGTTTACAGAAGTGGAAAAAATCTGAATTATAATAACCCAGCATTGATAGTAGCGCATACTTACCTGTAAATAGGTATAATATCTAGCCTATGGGGCATTTCACGCGAAGCGGACAGCGAAAATCAAGTCAGGTTTTGGATTTTGTTCATATTTGGATTAAATGAACTGCTATATGACCTGAATGGATGTGCATCATTATATTTTTTTTATGTAGCTTAGTTTATTTTTTATGAGCGTTAAAAAAATTGGTAAAATTTTAGGAAGAGATTTTTCAGAAGCTTTTACTGCTATTATTACATTGGATTAAAAATAAACTAACTATTGTACTTTTGAGAATAATTAACTATGTTTCTTACTATTTACCACAAATTTGAAATTTCTTTTTTGTTGACATAGAAATCCGGAAGTAAAGTTGTAAAATCGAATTTTACAAAACTTCGCGATTTTTCAAATTTAAAATTTTTATTTTAAAATATACCTAGTAGTCTATAAATAACGTGTGTTAAGTTGTAGAATGGAGTCTGTATTGGTTTTTGATTTAGGCGCTGTATAGTGCGAGCGCGCCGCAATGAGCGTCACACT
>NW_021133597.1:0-1116 GCF_004193835.3 Ostrinia furnacalis | reverse complement strand
ACTCAGTGTTGCACTATCAAAATTAAATGCAATTGAAGCGCCTCTATGCCAGGGTTTTTATGTTCCTGGTCAGGCTATACTAGGTATGCAAAATCACTTGAAACCTATGTTACAGTTAGGCTTTTACATTTACAAATACATTAGTTTTTATTTCATTCAAAAATACCCAGTAGTTATGATTTTATAGGCATTCAAAGTTCGCTAAAATATCGAGTCCCGCCGACGGTCACGTGACCGCGCGTGACGTACATTCACAGTGTCCGCTCACTAGAAAACGGATATAAACATACTTAAATACATTTTTTTTGTAAATACAAACTTATTATACATATTAACACCCAGGCCCATCACAGAAATTAAAATTGAACCAAACCCAATCTTGATGCGATTGTGTCGTTTTATTGCGAATTACTTTCAAGCTCCATCATTAGACCCTGATTACTATAATAGAATTAAAGTACTCATCAATACAAAACGAACGAGCCCAAACTCGATGGATTTAAGTCATTTTATTTTGGAGTTCCTATGGCAACCTTCCAGCTCCATCATCAGATCAGCTCCATGTCATCATAATATTGCATGGCCATCCAAATTACATGCGTATGCGAAATCGCAGCTTTATCGGTGGTCCGGAAGTGGGTCTTAATTCAGCTTGCAAGATTCCACCCATACAAATGGCAATGCCAGATTTTGTATGGAAGGTGGCGTCTTTTTTTTTTCGCGCGGCCATCGACCAAACTTTGTTTTTTGATTACAAAATAGTGTAATAAACCAAACTTACTATGACATGTATACCTCTAAACTCAGTCTGAACTGAGTTACGAGCGTTAGAAGTTTGATGATTTACATACTAGATTTGCTTTTTGCGCGCAAGTTTTGTAAGAAATTGCAACAAAATATTCCGCTATTTTTTATTGCGCTGATTCTACTCTACACTGATGTCTGGAGCCTGTGATGGATGGTATTGTTTGTTTACACATACAATGTCACTATTTTGTTGCAATTTCATACAAAACTTGTGCGCAAAAAGCAAATCTAGTATGGAAAATCATCAAACTTCTAATGCTCGTAACTCAGTTCAGACTGAGTTTAGAGGTATACATGTCATAGTAAGTT
>NW_021133596.1:0-896 GCF_004193835.3 Ostrinia furnacalis | reverse complement strand
ACAAGGAAATACTTTGTACCTACCTGGTTGATTACCTTTAAGTATGAATTTTTGACATAAAACGGCATTAGTTCTTATGCCTCTCACCCAAAAAATACCTCAATTAAGCCCAAATTTGAGACCGCAGCCAAACTTTGAGTGACGAGCCTAGATGGAGGACACATGAAATTGAATTGCTTTCTTCATTGATAAAGACTTATCATTTACCATACCTTATCATTTTGTATTTCATTTTCAAGTCACTTTTTTTTCGCTTACTGTTTAAACAAAACGTGGGATTTTTTTAAATCTCAGGTCTTTTGAACGCACATCTGAACGATGTCTGGTTTTAATTTCTTCAGTTACTCCGTGACCATGGCGCTTGCAACAGTGCCGAAATATTGGAAACTCAAAACTAAGGTACATGGTAGCAATCCCGTCAGTAATAATAATAGGAAAATGTATTGAAAAATAAGTAAATCGTATATTACTTTATGTAACTAATTTTATTATGTATCATACTTATAACTAATCACTTCATTCAGAACTGGAAAACGATTCCAAGGATTCCACTTTTCTTCAATAGATGATCAACATAAAGAGGTTGTGCAACAGCCTCTAGGGACTAAAGTAGAAGCCATACAGAACTTCACACCACCGAAGACCGTCAAGGAGCTTCAGCGTTTCCTCGGTATGCTCAACTTCTACCGACGCTTCATACCGAATGCTGCTAAGATCCAAGCACCGCTCACCAGTATTCTTGCTGGCCCTCGGATCAAAGGTTCACAGCCTATTACTTTGACGCCGGAGATGCTGAAGTCGTTTGAAGACTGCAAGACTTCTCTATCGCAAGCCACTCAACTCATTCATCCAGACTCTTCTGCTGAACTTGCCATAGTCACGGACGCTTCTGACGT
>NW_021133595.1:0-859 GCF_004193835.3 Ostrinia furnacalis | reverse complement strand
TTTAATAATTATGTACTTCAACTATGGTATGGACTTCTGGACCTTATTTGGCCGTAGTTATTTAGCTCTTTACGTGACTGTATTATATTGTTTTTATATTATAGGTACATATTGTGTGAACGTTCGTCTATTCAGAGAGTTCTCAAAAATAAATTGCAAAACTGATGAACTACAGGAGTTTCTTAACGATAACAAAGAGTGTTTATAGAACTGTTCAAAGCAAATACCATTTCATTGTTATCAAGCACACGAGCACAATAGAAATTAAATAAAGTATTTGTGAAAAGAAGTCAACAACTGAAGAACATAAATCGGCCCTTTTGTGCGATGTCCTTTTGTTTTACGAGGAAATTAAAATGGACGCAGAAAAATTAATTAAATGAAGGCGACACGATTTCCTCAAGTGCACAATTTATTATGAAGTGCTTATTCTAATTAGTCATTCTTTATACAGCAAGTTTTTGCACCTCCATAATAAAGTGGTTGGAAATTAATTCTTAATAAAAGTGGAAGTTTTTGGAGAGTCAGAGCACGTGACCTCATCGACTCTAGAATATTTTTTTCATTCAAATCTATACTAATAGTTATAAATGCGAAAGTAACTCTGTCTGTCTGTCTTGCTTTCACGCCTAAACCACTGAAGCGATTTTGATGAAATTTGGCATAGAGATAGTTTGAGTCCCGGGAAAGGACATAGGATAGTTTTTATCCCGGTTTTTGAAACAGGAACGTGCGCGATAAAGTTTTTCTGTGACAGACAAAATTCCACTCGGGCGAAGCCGCGGGCGGAAAGTTAGTTACTAATAATGGCATCATTATGATACTCGATACCTTCCACAGGTCTGGGAAGTAAGTAAGT